>NW_026576380.1:0-109631 GCF_028641065.1 Leucoraja erinaceus
ATAGACCGGTTAGTTTGACTTCAGTGGTGGGCAAATTAATGGAAAAGATACTTGGAGATAATATATATAAGCATCTGGATAAACAGGGTCTGATTAGGAACAGTCAACATGGATTTGTGCCTGGAAGGTCATGTTTGACTAAACTTCTTGAATTTTTTGAAGAGGTTACTCGGGAAATTGATGAGGGTAAAGCAGTGGATGTTGTCTATGTGGACTTTAGTAAGGCCTTTGGCAAGGTTCCTCATGGAAGGTTGGTTAAGAAGGTTAAACTGTTGGTTATAAATGCAGGTATGGCTGTTTGTCGGGTTGGAGCAAGGTGACTAGTGGGGTGCCTCAGGGATCTGTGTTGGGTCCTTTGTTGTTTGTCATGTACATCAATGATCTGGATGAAGGGGTGGTAAATTGGAAGAGTAAGTATGCAGATGATACCAAGATAGGGGGTGTTGTGGATAATGAAGAGGATTTCCAATGTCTACAGAGTGATTTAGGCCATTTGGAAAAATGGGCTGAAAGATGGCAGATGGAGTTTAATGCTGATAAATGTGAGGTGCTACACCTTGGCAGGACAAATCAAAATAGGGCGTACATGGTTAATGGTAGGGAATTGAAGAATACAGTTGAACAGAGGGATCTGGGAATAACTGTGCATAGTTCCTTGAAGGTGGAATCTCATATATATAGGGTGGTAAAGAAAGCTTTTGGTATGCTAGCCTTTATAAATCAGAGCATTGAGTATAGAAGCTGGGATGTAATGTTAAAATTGTACAAGGGATTGGTGAGACCAAATCTGGAGTATGGTGTACAATTTTGGTCGCTCAATTATAGGAAGGATGTCAACAAAATAGAGAGAGTACAGAGGAGATTTACTAGAATGTTGCCTGGGTTTCAACAACTAAGTTACAGAGATAGGTTGAATAAGTTAGGTCTTTATTCTCTGGAGCGCAGAAGGTTAAGGGGGGGACGATAGAGGTCTTTAAAATGATGAGAGGGATAGACAGAGTTGATGTGGACAAGCTTTTCCCTTTGAGAATAGTGAAGATTCAAACAAGAGGACATGACTTCAGAATTAAGGGATAGAAGTTTAGGGGTAACATGAGGGGGAACTTCTTTACTCAGAGAGTGGTAGCGGTGTGGAATGAGCTTCCACTGAAGGTGGTGGAGGCAGGTTCGTTATTATAATTTTAAGTGGATTGGATGGTTATATGGACGGAAAAGGAATGGAGGGTTATGGTCTGAGCGGTGTGTGCCTTTCCAAATCATGTACAATCAAATGAATTTACCACTGGTGGACTCCAATCAAATTGTGGAAACATCTCAAGGATAATCAGTGAAAACAGGATGCAACTAAGCTCAATTTTGAGTGTCATAGTAAAGGGTTTGAATACGTGTGGAAATGTGATTGTGTAGTTGTTTCATTTTAATTACTTTGTAACATTTTCTATATACTTGTTTCCTTTTTTTATGGTGGCATTGTGTGTAGATTGATGATTAAAGATTAATTTGATCCATTTTAGAGTAAGTCTGCTACGGAACAAAATGTGGAAAACGTGAAGTGGTGTGAATACTTTATAAATGCACTGTAATAAAATGCTCCTATTTGGCCCGTCGCTCTCAGTGCCACGGAGATTCATGTTCCCGCCAAGATATTTATGAATGTTGTGAACGTTGCGAACTCAATCATCCACTGTGCGCTCTAAATTCCATTTACCATGTTGATGAGAAATGTTCATCCTCAGATCACCGTGGAAACACATTTTCAATTGAGATGCACTTGTGCAATGTGTTTTGCTTGAAATAAAATACATTGTTCTTGACAGCACTGCAAATTGTATTAATCGTGGGGTTAAATCTTTTCCACTGCGCACTCTGATTTTGGATGATGAAACTGCGCCATTGAACAAGAATGCTGTGCACTCACTAAGAATGCATATAGCAGTATAGCACAGGAGCACGACGTTCGGCCAGCGTTGTGTGTGCCAACCATGAAACGAAGATAGATAGATACATAGATAGATAGCCTTTTATTGTCATTCAGACCGAAGTCTGAACGAAATTGTAGCAGTCATACATATAATACAATACAATAAAACAACAATAAACACATATTAACATCCACCACAGTGAGTCCACCCAGCATCTCCTCACTGTGATGGAGGCAAACGTCTTAGATCTGCAGTCTCTTCCCTCCTCTTCTCCCTCTGCGCTGGGGCGATACCCCCCGGGCGATGTTATAAATCAGTCCCGCGGCTCAAACACCGCGGCCCGGGGTGGTTGAAGCTGCCGCCCACCAGTCCTGCAGACGCAGCCGCTGGCCCGCGGCCGAACCCCGGACTCAGGCCACCACCGCCAGAACACCGTCCCAGCCGCCCTCACGTGAGCACTACGCCGTCTTCAGCCTCGGGCTGGGCCGCCCCGGACATGGGCGTCGCTTCTCCCCCGGACCGGGCCGCCCCGACTTGGGCGTCGCTTCTTCCCCGGGCTGGGCTGCCCCGACTTGGGCGCCGAACCTCCCTCGGGCTGCGAGCGCCGCACCTCCCCGAGCTCGGCCGCTCCGACGTATTACTCCGTGACGTATTATTATCCGTCTGCATGTGGGTCTTATACATGTGCTTAACCAAACACATCTTACACTCCTCTATCCTTTGTGCCTCCACCACCACCCATCGTAGGCATCACCCTAACACTTTGTCCCCTTCACCTTCTTTAAACCTTACCCCTTTAACTTTCACGTCATGTTCTCTAAAATGTCATAGTTCCACCCTGGAAGAAACATATATTAATTATTAACCTACCTATCCATGTATATCCTAATTGTAATACTTATATCAGGCCCTTTAACTATGGCCTTCCAAAGAAATACATCCAAACCTACATATCCCTGCTGTTGAAGATCCTGCCATTTTAAGGTGGCATGCGTGGGAGTGGGCAACCAGAGAGGCAACGTTTGTTGCCAACAATAAGGGTGGTAGGTATATGGAACGAGCTGCCGGAGGGGGTGATTGAGCCAGGGACCATCGCTACGTAAATAAATATATTTGCATAGGTACATTGATAGGATAGATTTAGAGGTATATGGCTCAATGTCAGGCATATATCATTGGTGTAGATGGGGCGTGTTGTTCGGCGCGGGAACGTTTCCACGCTGTGTGACTCTACGACGCTCTGACTCTAACTGTCGATGTTTCAGTGTCGAGGTTAACTTAGCATGAAACCTCCCAAAATGCAACACCTCACATTGAACCAGATGGAACTCCATCCGCCATTTCTCCATTGATCCTGTTCCCCGGTTAATATTCTGCTGCATACTTGAAGCCTTCCTCACAGTCCGCGAACACAACTATTTAGTAATCTACTTTTATGTCTAAGTCATATCAACAGATGTCCCAGCACTGATCTAGCTGCAACCCCACTGGTGACAGATCTCCCGCCTGAAGATAGTAATCCCACGGTAATCACCGCCTGTTTTATCAATGAACCAGTTTATAATCCATACAACTAAAACACTGTAGATCCCGTACATATTAATTTCGGATTCTCCTATCACGGGGGACTTGATCAATTGCCTTACAAATATCTATACAGGCATTAAACATCCTATCCCAATCGATTACGTGTTATCTCCTCCTCCTAATTTTCCATATCAAATCACCCTCGTGGCTCTTAGCCAAGGCCAATGAAACAATATTAAATCACAATTTAATAGAAACATAGAAACATAGAAATTAGGTGCCCTTCGAGCCTGCACCGCCATTCAATATGATCATGGCTGATCATCCAACTCAGTATCCCGTACCTGCCTTCTCTCCATACCCCCTGATCCCCTTAGCCACAAGGGCCCCATCTAACTCCCTCTTAAATATAGCCAATGAACTGGCCTCAACTACCCTCTGTGGCATAGAGTTCCAGATATTCACCACTCTCTGTGTGGAAAAAGTTCTTCTCATCTCGGTTTTAAAGGATTTCCCCCTTATCCTTAAGCTGTGACCCCTTGTCCTGGACTTCCCCAACATCGGGAGCAATCTTCCTGCATCTAGCCTGTCCAACCCCTTAAGAATTGTGTAAGTTTCTATAAGATCCCCTCTCAATCTCCTAAATTCCAGAGAGTATAAACCAAGTCTATCCAGTCTTTCTTCATAAGACAGTCCTGACATCCCAGGAATCAGTCTGGTGAACCTTCTCTGCACTCCCTCTATGGCAATACACACAATACACACATAATAGATATTATAACATAATTTAACAGTAAGGTATTCCTGTCTATTTATCTCCCTTCGTCGTGCAGAAACAAAGAGCTGTAGTTGCTGGTTTAGAAATAAAAATGTTACAAAGTGTTTTTATTTAATGTGGCTGTGTGTATTGGTGCTTTTCACTTAGTATGGGTGGATGGTAACTCAAATTTCATTGTACCTTAATTGGTTTATTGACAATAAACGCGAACTTGAACGAATTGAAATTGAACTACAATAACTCTATGAGTCCGGCATCATTCCTGGAGAATATGTTAGGCGAACTTTCGTTCGGGACCTTTCTTTAGACTGATGGCAGGGGGTGGGGAGAAACTGGTAGAGGGGCCGAACAAAACGCGCCAAGTGATGTTTTTTTAAAATTAAAGATTACCTAAAATGAGTGAATTAAATGCTCATTCAGTCGGGTTGTCAGCCGCCGAAGCGGAACATCAGTCCTTGGTCCTCCAGTTTACACTGGCCTCATTCGGGCAATAGAGGGCGCATATGATACAAATGTCAGCACTGGAATAGGAAGGTGTGTTAATGTGCATAGCAATCGGAGATCCATTTCGGCACGTGTAAGAAGGCACTACAGATGCTGGTTTAAGCAGACGATAGACGCAAAACAGCTGGAGTAGTTCAGTGGGACAGACATCATCTCTGGAGAGAAAGAATGGGTGACGTTTCGGGGCGAGACCCTTCTTCGGGCTGGTTAGGGATAATGGTTCATAGACATCATAGACATCTTGTGCGGTTTCAGGATAACGTGCAGCTGGGGAAGAAGTTCCACCCCATCAGCTGTTGCAAACAACTCACAACGCCTCCAACGGGATCCCACCACTAGCCTGATTTTCCAATCTCTACCCCTTTCCGCCTTCTGAAGAAACCGTTCCCTCCGCAACTCCCTGGTTAACTCATCCCTTCCCATGCAAACCACATCATCACCAAGTACCTCCTCCTACAACCGCAGAAGATGCAAGACCTGTCGCTCTACCTCTTACTCGACTCCAGGGACCCCAACAGTCCGTTCTAATGAGGCAGTAGTTTACTTGCACCTCCAACAACCTAATCTACCATATCCGTTGATCAAAATGTGGACTCTGATATATCAGAGAGACCAAAGGCAGACTGAGTGGATCGTTTCGCGGAACACCTTTGCTCAGCCTGCCTGATTCAAACTGAACTCCCGGTTGCTGGAAACGTTAATTCTCCCTCCCATTCAGACACAAATCTTTCTGTCATCGGTCTTCTCCATTGTCAGACTGATGCTAAACGCAAATGGGAGGAACAGCATCTCATATTTCGCTTGGGCAACTTACAGCCCAGTGGTATATCTATCCTTCCGCCACCCGTCCCACTAGCTTCTCATTTTCACCCGACAAACAGCTTACAATCGCCTGTTTCCTTGAAGTTACCTTTTTGCATATCATTGTTCTTTATCTGTCCACATCACCATCTATATCTCCCTCCCCTTATCCCTAACTAGTCTGAAGAAAGGACTCGACCCGAAACGTTGCCTCGTCCTTCTCTCCAGACATGCGGATGAGCACTTTTTTTTAAATCAAGATCAAGAGAGTATTAGTCGACGTAACTAATTTCCCAATCGTCTCCCGAAGTAAAGTTGTTGTTCTATATTTAGGATTGCGTCAAAGTGCTGGACCGGAGACAGATATTCAGAGATATTCACGGCCAGGAACTTAAAGTTTAAGAAAGAACTGCAGATGCTGGAAAAATTGCAGGTTGACAAAACGTTTGCGGATGACACTAAGCTGGGGGGCAGTGTTAGCTGTGAGGAGGATGCTAGGAGACTGCAAGGTGACTTGGATAGGCTGGGTGAGTGGGCAAATGTTTGGCAGATGCAGTATAATGTGAATAAATGTGAGGTTATCCATTTTGGTGGCAAAAACAGGAAAGCAGAATATTATCTAAATGGTGGCCGACTAGGAAAGGGGGAGATGCAGCGAGACCTGGCTGTCATGGTACACCAGTCATTGAAAGTAGGCATGCAGGTGCAGCAGGCAGTGAAGAAAGCGAATGGTATGTTAGCTTTCATAGCAAAAGGATTTGAGTATAGGAGTAGGGATGTTCTACTGCAGTTGTACAGGGTCTTGGTGAGACCACACCTGGAGTATTGCGTACAGTTTTGGTCTCCAAATCTGAGGAAGGACATTCTTGCCGTAGAGGGAGTGCAGAGAAGGTTCACCAGACTGATTCCTGGGATGTCAGGACTGTCTTATGAAGAAAGACTGGATAGACTTGCTTTATACCCTCTCGAATTTAGGAGATTGAGAGGGGATCTTATAGAAACTTACAAAATTCTTAAGGGGTTGGACAGGCTAGATGCAGGAAGATTGCTCCCGATGTTGGGGAAGTCCAGGGCAAGGGGTCACAGCTTAAGGATAAGGGGGAAATCCTTTAAAACCGAGATGAGAAGTACTTTTTTCACACGGAGAGTGGTGAATCTCTGGAACTCTCTGCCACAGAGGGTAGTCGAGGCCAGTTCATTGGCTATATTTAAGAGGGAGTTAGATGTGGCCCTTGTGGCTAAGGGGATCAGAGGGTATGGAGAGAAGGCAGGTACGGGATACTGAGTTGGATGATCGCCATGATCATATTGAATGGCGGTGCAGGCTCGAAGTGCCGAATGGCCTACTCCTGCACCTAATTTCTATGTTTCTATGTTTCTATGTAAGTGCTGGAGAAAATCATCGGGCGAGAATTGTAGTTGAGATGCTATGACCCACGTACAAAATATTGATGAGACCGCACTAGCTGTGTTGTGTTAGGTTTTGTTCATCCTGCAATAGGAAAGATGTAATTAAGCTGAAATTGTACGAAGGTTTACTGCCGTGGCTCGGCGGCTTCAGCTGTAGAGAAGGTTGGGCAGGATAGGACTTCTTTCCGACAAGGCAAAAGGCTGGAGGGAGGGGTCGTAAAACAATAAAATATAATAATAATAATAATAATAATAATAATAATAATAATAATAATAATAATAATAATAATAATAATAATAATAATAATAATAATAATAATAATAATAATAATAATAATAATAATAATAATAATAATAATAATAATAATTTAATAATAATACACTTCCTTTCGGACTCAATGGATGGCCGGACTGTCATATGCTGAGAGAATCGAGCAGCTGGGCTTGTACACTGGAGTTTAGAAGGATGAGAGGAGCTCTCATTAAAACATAGTTAAGATAGTTAAGGGCTTGGACACACTAGAGGCAGGAAACATGTTCCCGATGTTGGGGGAGTCCAGAACCAGGGGCCACAGTTTCAGAATAAGGAGTAAGCCATTTAGACTACATATGAGGAAACACTTTTTCTCACAGAGAGTAGTGAGTCTGTGGAATTCTCTGCCTCAGAGGGCGGAGGAGGCAAGTTCTCTGGATGCTTTCAAGAGAGAGCTAGATAGGGCTCTTAAAAATAGCGGTCAGGGGATATGGGGAGAAGGCAGGAACGGGGTACTGATTAGGGATGATCAGCTATGATCACGTTGAATGGCGGTGCTGGCTCGAAGGGCAAAATTGTCCACTCCTGCACCTGTTGTCTATTGTCTATCACTTATAAAAGCAGTAAAATTATATATTACAAAAACACAATTCATGAATTAAAATCCAGAATTAAAAGAATGAACAATGTCCTACAACGAGGCAACGACATCAGTGTCTCCACAACTGGGAATCGTAGCGTCTAGTGCTAAACATTATGTATGACAAGGCCACAGTAATTACATTTTTAGAGCCATTTATCCTGGAGATGAATTCATGCATATGATTTCTTAGGATAGCTTCTAATGTACTGATTCCTGCATCCACAAACATGTTACTAGCACTGCACCATCTAGTTTTCCTTAGCAGGGATCTCATGGGATAATTATATGACACCTTTTATCCCTGCAAACGTCTCTTTCCGTAGTTCGACCAAAGGTGCGCAGCATATAGTGGTGTGCAATATGCTCCAAACAGCAACATTTTCAGCACATCTGCACACGCACCAAACTTACGCAAGGGTATATTCGCCCGCACATACAGCATGCGTTGTTGCCTATAAATATCCTCATCATCTCCCATTTTAGACATTTACCTTCTTTGGTTCTACAGATTATAACAGCACTCTTACAAGCATCATATTTAATTTCATGTTCCACACCATACACCGAACATATTGTAAGGAGACGCTGTAGACCAGCGCTAGATGGACTAAAGCCACAAGATCACCTGCATACATAATATGGTTCACTAAAATACTACCAATCATGCACCCAGTGATACATGCTTTCAATTGTTTGGACAGATCATCAATACAAAGATTAGAAAGGACCGGGAACAAAATCCCCCCTTGTCTAACACCATTGCTAACCCCAAATGGGGCTGAGACGCTATTGCCCCATTTTATTTGCATAGTCTGGTGGGCAGACTATGCAAATAATAGGCCAGAATTCTCACAATCTATTTAGGCACCCCTCCTTGACTCATTTTAACAAACAGCTTTATGTGATTAACACGAACAAAGGCTTTGCAAGCATCAATAAAGCACAAAAGGATTGGAGTTTTTGCATCTCTCATCTCCTTTAGGGCATATATACGTGTCAGTGCCATGTTTAGCTTTCAAGACAAACGTGTTATCTGTGGAGTTAACAAACTCATTTACTCTAGTCAGCAGAAATGTTTTGATAACTTTTGACAAAATGCTGGCTAAAGCTATGGGCCTGTGATTATTTAGGCTACCTACTTTACCAGCTTTGTCCTTAATGACCGGCACTAACAGAACAGACAACATTGAGTCTGGTAACAAGCCATGAACCATAAAGCCAGTAAAACAAATAACAAGGAGAGTAGCTATCCTCATACTCGCATACTTAAGATGTTCGGCGGAAATATGATCCAAGCCACTTGCTTTGTTGTTGGACAGCTTGTTCAAGGCATGATACACCTCATGTGACATAAACACCACAATTGAGTCATTACTCTCAATATTGCCCACCCTATACAGTCACCTTGGTCACAGTTGAATAAAGTACTATAATGTTGTCGCCATAACTCCGCGATGTTAGCTGTTCCGGAGTTTCCATCTACAGTGCTTGGTAGAAATGTTTTGCAGCCGTTAAGAGCTCTCACTTCTTTCCAAAATCAGTAGCATTGTTACTTAGCAGCTTCATAGCCATGGAATCAGCCCTCATAGCTTGCTCATTTTTACAAATTAAGCGAATATCATATTTATACCTTGCATTAGTGAGCTTCATGCACTCAAACACAGGTCCCTGTCTAGGTTTACCTACCATAGCCCGTGATTTAGTGGTTTCACGGGCTATGATACCCAGCTACATACTGATCCAGCCAGGCCTGATGTTATGTGTCTTATCTTTATGCTTGCAGTAGTGCTTACTGCCTACATATAGAGCGCTTACTATATCATTACACATGGAGCAGATATCTCTCCTATGCTTCATATCCTTACAATGAACATTGTTGCATCTTTAGGTAGATGAATATTGCCTATGGATTTATCTGTATGGGCATAATAGGCTACGATGTCTTCCTTTCTGAGCGTTGACCAGTCATGTTTTTCTGTGTTAAAGCTATTTCTATCGCTGGGTACCACAGGTATGAGTTCAACATTTATTATCATAGCAGCATGTATATGATCAGTAATTGCTGCCCCATTCAAACTGCTCATACATCCCAAGGATGCATGTGCATCAGCTGTACTAATTCAGTGGTCCAGCCATGACGTAGTGTGCCAGGCGTCACTAATATACATATAACTATCTGTAGGTAAAAGCACATATAGTGATATTTAACAGATAGTTGATAATATTAGATAATTATCGTGACAGAACTGAGCCATGTGATTGGCAAATAATGAGTTCCTATGTGAGATATCTGCATTCATAATCGCCAATGACATATACACTAAAATAATTATTGTTTTGAATAGAAGATTAATGAAAGCAAGCCTATTTAAATATTCACCCTCATTCTGATGGCATTCATGTGGTGTATACATATTCAGGATTAGATCAGATGAATGCAAATAATATTTTTCCGAAGCCAGATGTATCAAGAATTTGACTGAGAGAAGATTGATGGAATAGGGGAGGGAACACTTTTACACAGAGTGTTTTCGGCATGTTGAAATGAGCTACTAGTTGAACTAAATAAGACAGATGCAATAACACGTTTTTAATGGGTCCTATGATAGGGGAAGTTTAGTGCCACTCGGTCACTTAGATGGAACTCTGTCGAAATGAATCAGTTGGGCCGAAAGGCCAGTTTACGAGCAATTAACTCTGAATCTAAGAAGAACATTGACCAGTAATCAATTAACTTTTTGTATTTATAGCTTCAGCTGCCGAACGTTGTTTTTTTTACTGGACAGAAATGAGTCGGGTACCACTGACGAGATTGTTATTTATTGAGTGCCCAACTGAGCAGTGTCCATGGTACCGTTTCACGCAGATGGACTGGCCAGCACATGGCACAATCTCCCATTTACACAATTTGAAGCTCAGAGCTGCACATGTCCTAGCAAGTTCCTTTCACAATGCCGCAATAGACTAAAGGTATAAATCCAACAAAGCATCAATGACAGAACAGAATACTATATGTATAAATGCAGGGAAAACTGGGCGAGGTTGTCGGCTCCAGGTTGATATATATCCCAAGGATGAATACGATTATATTAATTATATTATGTTGATCAATACTAATACTTTCCTCCGCCTAGCGCTGCTGGTCATTACATAGAAACATAGACACATAGAAAATAGGTACAGGAGTAGGCCATTCGGCCCTTCGAGCCTGCACCGCCATTCAATATGATCATGGCTGATCATCCAACTCAGTATCCTGTACCTGCCTTCTCTCCATACCCCCTGATACTTTTAGCCACCAGGGCCATATCTACCTCCCTCTTAAATATAGCAAATGAACTGGCCTCAACTACCTTCTGTGGCAGAGAATTCCAGAGATTCACCACTCTTTGTGTATCAAAATGTTTTTGTCATCTCATAGAAACATAGAAATTAGGTGCATGAGTAGGCCATTCGGCCCTTCCAGCCTGCACCGCCATTCAATATGATCATGGCTGATCTTCCAACTCAGTATCCTGTACCTGCCATCTCTCCATACCCCCTGATACCTTTAGCCACAAGGGCCATATCTATCTCCCTCTTAAATATAGCAACTGGCCTCAACTACCTTCTGTGGCAGAGAATTCCAGAGATTCACCACTCTTTGTGTAAAAAAATGTTTTTGTCATCTCGGTCCTAAAAGATTTCCCCTTTATCCTAAAACTGTGACACCTTGTGCTGGACTTCCCCTACACCGGGAACAATCTTCCTGCATCTAGCCTGTCCAACCCCTTAAGAATATTGTAAGTTTCTATAAGTTCAATAAGTTTCTCAATCTTCTAAATTCTAGCGAGTACAAGCTGAGTTTATCCAGTCTTTCTTCATATGAAAGTCCTGACATCCCAGGAATCAGTCTGGTGAACCTTCTCTGTACTCTGTACTCCCTCTAAGGCAAGAATGACTTTCCTCAGATTAGGAGACCAAAACTGTACGCAATACTCCAGATGTGGTCTCACCAAGACCCTGTACAACTGCAGTAGAACCTCCCAGCTCCTATACTCAAATCCATTTGTTATGGCTGGTAACATACCATTCGCTTTCTTCACTGCCTGCTGCACCTGCATGCCTACTTTCAATGACTGGTTTACCATGACACCCAGGTATCGTTGCAACTCCCCTTTTCCTAATCGGCCACCATTCAGATAATAGTCTGCTTTCCTGTTTTTGGCCAACAAAGTGAATAACCGCACATTTTCAAATTATACTGCATATACATATAATAATTCCCTTTGACGCATTCCACCCGGAACACACTTGATTACGTTAAAAGGAAAACATACCTATCGCCAATGCCATTTCTAATTTACCATTGATCAGCTGCGACTGGGGGCAGTGTATCGGCGATTCCGTCTTCAGGAGGCACAAACAGATTCCCGCGTGTTTCATGTCGCGGGAGACTATGCGATTTGGAACAGAACCCAAACGCTTCCTCCCCAGTAACCACCCGCACTGACGCATAGAGCGAGACTGCTCATACTAGTAGAGCCTATAATGTACACGTCCAATTTTACTCTCTGCCACTTTCGCAAACGCACTATTGCTATCAAATGCCGGAAGTCGAATACAGTTTCATGTTACAGTTCCAGTTCCAGTTTTAGTTTCTTATAGAAACTTACAAAATTCTTAAGGGGTTGGACAGGCTAGATGCAGGAAGATTGTTCCCGATGTTGGGGAAGTCCAGGACAAGGGGTCACAGCTTAAGGATAAGGGGGAAATCCTTTAAAACCGAGATGAGAAGAACTTTTTTTCACACACAGAGAGTGCTGAATCTCTGGAACTCTATGCATTTCGTTGTCTCTAATGCATTTCGTTGTCTCTGTACTGTACACTGACAATGACAATTAAAATTGAATCTGAATCTGAATCTAAATCTGAATCAGAGGGTAGTCGAGGCCACAGTTCATTGGCTATATTTAAGAGGGAGTTAGATGTGGCCCTTGTGGCCAAGGGGATCAGATGGTATGGAGAGAAGGCAGGTACGGAATACTGAGTTGGATGATCAGCCATGATCATATTGAATGGCGGTGCAGGCTCGAAGGGCCGAATGGCCTACTCCTGCACCTAATTTATATGTTTCTGTTTCTATATCTCTCGTTTGTATGATTGTGACCGCAGAAGAGGTGAGCTTTAAACCAACCGTCTCCCAACGCCCACTGACGAGGGACTGTGACATATGCATGTGCCAACAGTCACCGCCTGCGAGCGAACGTGTCAGTAGCCACATTCCCCAAACCAAGAGGATTGTGTTTGGCATCTTCCACAATGTTTCCTGATCAATGTCAGAGGCGATCTGGAATACTGTCAGAAATATCGCTGTATTTACACTGAAGCTGGTAATGTATGTGAATGTGTGCGTGTTATGATGGTGGCAACCAAGATAACTTAACTTCGAAAATATACCACCCATCGGTTTTAGAAATCCTGGTTTAGTCAAGAACTTGAGCCGGGATGCTGTTGTGCACGAACGGAGCCGCATGTTGGACTCAGGCCTTCAATGCTAATCAACTAAATCTAATCTAGTCCAATTAACCATTGTTTGTTCCATATCACTCTCAACCTTTCATTGCATATACCTGTCCGAATGTATTTTAAATGCTTTGTAAATGCAAGTATCACCTCTGGAATCTCCTTCAATATACCCAGAATTCAGTGAGTGAAGAAGTTGCTACTCAAGTATCTATTTAATCGTTAACCTTTCAATTCATACACTTGTCAGCGGGTTCTTGATTCCCCTACCCTGGGTAAAACAAGCTGTGCATGAATAAACATTCACCTTATCTGCAATAAACCAGGCCTCTAAATGAAGGAATTTTGTTCTAGCTGACCGACCTACCAATGGATGCCGATGTCAACACCAGTTTATACAGCCTCCCCTGTCGCTTCTATGTCCACTCTCTCAATAGATCCGCGAAATTCCTCCATCACTTTGTTTTATTCAATTAATAACAGGAGTTTTGTGTACTTTTTGTACGCTTTAGGGAACTTTAGAATTAATCTCCCATCCTTCAATGCGACTAGGACCCAGGTTTGTGGCATTGTTTCAAATGCCTTGTGGGAGCTGCCAGCTGTATTTTCCTTATCAATTATGATTTCATAAAACGTGGGTTCAGTCGCGTTTCAAATATATTGTGCAGTCTTATTTAGTGCAGTTAGGTTTAGTTTAGAGGTACAGCATGGAAACAGACACTTCGGCAAACCGAGTCCGCTTCGACCAACGATCCCCGTTACATTAGCACTATTACACATTTGGACACATCACGTGTTTTGCCAAATCCAATTTACCTTCAAAATTTGTAGCCGTTTGGATTGTGGAAGGAAACGAGAGGACCAGGGAATACCCACGCGGTTACGGTGTAAATGTACAAACTCCGTACAGCAGCCAAGGTCATGATCGAACCCGGGTATCTGGCGCTTTAAGGTACGACTATAACCGTTGCCGTCCACCCTCAGAACCCTATTACAGGAAGGATGTGGAGGAGTTTGAGAGGATGCATGAGAGGATCACCAGAATACTTCCAGGGAAGACTGTACGAGCTAGAGGAGGTTGCAGAGAATAGGGAAGGGTTGAGGTTCCGGAGAGAGTTGTAGATATAGGGAGGAGTGTGGGGTCCGGAAGTTGTTACAGGACCAGGGAGGGATGTTGGGGCTAGAGGATGTTACAGAAACCGAAAGGGTTGAAGGTGTCGTCGGGGTTACAGAAACAGGGGTGTGTGTAAGGGGCACAGTGAGTTACAGAGGGTGGGCACCTGTAACGTTATAGTCTGCACTGCTTCCTTTCTCTATTGTATTAAATGTTGCACACATGCATTGTATTATTTGGCTCGACAGCACGCGACACAACGTTTGCACACTTGACAGTAAAAACGCAGAAGCAAATTAAGATAGGGAGAGATGAATTAGCCGTAGAAGGTTACGGAAACCGACAGCGTTGTAGGGAGTGAGAGTGGTTGCAGAGACAGAGAGGGTTTAGGGGCCAGAATGGGTTTCAGGGATGGGGAGAAGTGTTGGCGTGGAGGGAAGTGTGTTGGAGTCGGAGGGATACAGTGATTGGGAGGGGTGTAGGTGCCGAGGACAGGTGGTTCATATAGACGGGGGGGGGGGGGGGAGTTAGGGGGACAGAGGGTTTAGAGAGACTGGGATGGGTGTAAGTGCAGAGATTCAAGATTCAAGAATCAAGATTTAATTTAATTGTCATTTGGACCCCTTGAGGTCCAAACGAAATGATGTTTCTGCAGCCATACATTACAAACAAATAGACCCAAGACACAACATAATTTACATAAACATCCATCACATCGCTGTGATGGAAGGCCAAAAAAACGTATCTCTCCACTGCACTCCCCCCCCACCCCGATGTCAGAGTCAAAGTCAACGCCCCCGGCTGGCGATGCCGATTGTCCCGCGGCCATTAAAGCCACGCCGGGTGATGCAAGGTCGCACACCGGGTTCTTGATGTTAGAGCCCCCGGCGTGCGCTCGCAGAGTCCCGCGGCCATTCCAAGCCGCGCGGGGCGGTGCTGTCAGGCCCCGCTCCAGGAGCTCTTCGACCCCGCAACTCGGGCGGGAGAAGTCGCCGTTGCGGGAGCCCTGAAAAGCGGTCTCCCTCCAGGGACCCGCGGGCTCCCGGTGCCGCCGTCCGCCAGACCCGCAGTTGGAATCTCCGGAGGTCGGGCCGCAGCAGCAGCAGCGCTCCACCACCGCTCCACCCGCTCTGGACTCGGCCAGCTCCGCGTCGGTGAGGTGAGTCGTCGGCACCAGAGCCCCCGGTCTTCCTGTTGGAGGCCGCTCCTCGTTGCAGCCCCAACGACAACGGAGACCCGACAATGAAAAGGTCGGGTCTCCCGTGTAGGGAGAGATTAAAAGTTACCCCCCCCCCCCCCCCGCCACACACACACACACACCAACAAAATATAACAAAAACTACATAAAAGCATAGACAAAAAATAATTTAAAAAAAACGCAGACGGGCTGCAGAGGCCGCTGCTGACGAGAGTCGCGCCGCCTACAGAGGGGGTTACAGAGATGGGGGTGGATGTAAGGGCTGGAGGTGGTTAGCGAGAAGCGGAGGAGTGTTGGAGCCGAGGTGGGGTTTAACGGACAGAGATGGGTGTAAGATCCGGGGGGGGGGTTACAGAGACAAGGATGGTGTGAGGGCCAGGGGAGGTTACAGACAGGGTGGGCTTTAGGTGCCGTGTGGGATACAGATACCAGGATTAGTGTCGAAGCCAGAATACGTTTGCAGAGATAGGGAGGAGATTGCTTGAAGGTGCCTTCCCATAGGGCAGCAGTCCTCCACTACGTGACAGACATGCCGTATAGAGTCTGAAAGCGTGAAACGTAGAAACATAGAACATAGGTGTAGAAGGAGGCCATTCGGCCCTTCGAGCCAGAACCGTCAGTCATTGTGATCATGGCCG
Source organism: Leucoraja erinaceus (assembly GCF_028641065.1). Taxonomy (NCBI): domain Eukaryota; kingdom Metazoa; phylum Chordata; class Chondrichthyes; order Rajiformes; family Rajidae; genus Leucoraja; species Leucoraja erinaceus. The sequence continues at coordinate 16,294 of NW_026576380.1, forward strand.
ATCGCCCCAATCAATAACCCGTGTCTGCCTTCTCCCCATATCCCTTGATTACTCTAGCCCTTAGAGCTCTATCTGACTCTCTCTTAAATTCAGCCAGAGATTTGGCCTCCACTGCCCTCTGTGGCGGGGAATTCCACAAATTCACAACTCTCTGGGTGAAAAAGTGGGCTCAAATTTATTCAATGTCGGTGGACACTGGTTCTGCACTCGCCGAACATTGGGAACATTTTTCCTGCACCTAGCCTGCCCAGTCCTTTTATAATTGTAGATGTTTCTATAAGATCTCCCCTCATCCTTCTAAACTCCAGTGAGTACAAGCCTAGTCTTTTAAATCTTTCCTGATTTCACAATCCCGCCATCCCAGGGATCAATCTCGTGAACCTACGCTGCACTGACTGAATCACAAGAATGTTATTCGTCAAATTAGGACACCAAAACTGGACACAATACTCCAGATGTGGTCTTAACAAAACCCTATACAACTATATAACCATATAACCATATAACAATTACAGCACAGAAACAGGCCATCTCCGCCCTACAAGTCCGTGCCGAACAACTTTTTTCCCTTAGTCCCACCTTCCTGCACTCATACCATAACCCTCCATTCCCTTCTCATCCATATGCCTATCCAATTTATTTTTAAATGATACCAACGAACCTGCCTCCACCACTTCCACTGGAAGCTCATTCCACACCGCTACCACTGCAGAAGAATCTCTTTACTCCTATACTGAAATTCTCTTGTTATGAAGGCCAATATTCCATTAGCTTTCTTCACTGCCTGCTGCATCTGCACGCCAACTTTCAGTGACCGGTGGACAAGGACACCCAGGTCTCGCTGCACCTCTCCCTTATCTAACCTAACCCCATTCAGATAATATTCTGCCCCCTTGTTTTTGCCACCAGAGTGGATATCCTCAAATGTATCTATATTATACTGCATCTGCCACGCATTTGCCCACTCACTCACCCTGTCCAGCTCACCCTGCAACCTCCTAACATCCTCTTCACAGTTCACACTGCCGCCAGCTTTGTGTTATCCGCAAACGTGCTAGTGTTACTCCTAATTCCCTCTTCCAAATCAATAATATATATGTTAAACAGTTGCGGCCCCAACACCGAGCCTTGCGACACTCCACTCGTCACTGCCCGCCACTCCTACACTTTGCTTCCTGTCTGGCAACAAATTTTCTATCCATGTCAACATCCTACCTCCAATACCATGTAACCATGTAACCATACAACCATTACAGCACGGAAACAGGCCATCTCGGCCATTCTAGACCGTGCCGAACACGTATTCTCCCCTAGTCCCATATACCTGCGTTCAGACCATAACCCTCCATTCCTTTCCCGTCCATATAACTATCCAATTCATTTTTAAATGATAAAATCGAACCTGCCTCCACCCCTTCCACTGGATGCTCATTCCACACAGCTACCACTCTCTAAGTAAAGACGTTCCTCCTCATGTTACCCCTAAACTGCTGTACCTTAATTCTCAAGTCATGTCCTCTTGTTTGAATCTTCCCTACTCTCAGTGGGAAAAGCTTATCCACGTCAACTCTGTCCACCCCTCTCATCATTTAAAGATCTCTATTTAGTCCCCCCTTAACCTTCTGCGCTCAAAAAATAAAGACCTAACTTGTTCAACCTTTCCCTGTAACTTAGTTGCTGAAACCCAGGCAACATTCTGGTAAATCTCCTTTGTACTCTTTCTATTTTGTTAACAACCTTCCTATAATTAGGCGACCAAAATTGTACACCATACTCCAGAATTGGCCTCACCAATGCCTTGTACAATTTTAACATTACATCCCAACTTCTATACTCAATGCTCTGATTTATAAAGGCCAGCTCAACAAAAGCTTTCGTTACCACCCTATCTACATGAGATTCCACCTTCAGGGAACTGTGCACAGTTATTCCTAGATCCCTCTGTTCAACTGCATTCCTCAATTCACTACCATTTACAATGTACGTCCTATTTTGATTTGTCCAGCCAAGATGTAGCACCTCACACTTATCAGCATTAAACTCCATCTGCCATCTTTCAGCCCACTATTCCAAACGGCCTAAATCTCTCTGTGGACTTTGAAAATCTACTTCATTTTGCACAACGCCACCTATCTTAATATCATCTGCATACTTACTAATCCAATTTACCACACCATCATCCAGATCATTGATGTACATGACAAACAACAGTGGACCCAACACAGTTCCCTGTAGCACCTCACTAGTCACTGGCCTCCAACCTGACGAACAGCCATCCACCATTACTCTCTGGCATCTCCCATTCATCCACTGTTGAATCAATGTGCTCTATTTTTTGCTACCTGTCTCCTGTACGGGACATTATCAAAGGCTTTCTGAACACTACATCCACTGGCTCACGTTCATCCATTTTACTTGTCCCATCCTCAAAAAATTCCGGAAGATTAGCCAAGCGCGATATCTCTTTCATAAATCCATGTTGACTTGGACTAATGCTTTTACTGCTATCCAAATTCCCCATTATTATCTCTTTAATAGTTGACTCCAGCACATTTCCCATAACCCGAAGTCAGGTTAACTGGTCTGTAATTCCACGTTTTCTCTCTCCCTCCTTTCTTGAAAAGTGGGATAACACTAGCTACCCTCCAATCCGCAGGAGCCGATCGTGAACCTATTGAACATTGGAAAATGATCACCACTATTTCTTGAGCCACATTCTTGAGGAGCCTGGGACGCAGACCATCCGGCCCAGCGGATTTATCATCCTTCAGTCCCACACTTCGGCCCAACCTGCCCACACCGGCCAACAAATATGCCCCTGCTGGGATGAAAGTCGTTAAACCTTTGGCGATAAAGACATGCTTACTTATTTTACTTGTAAATTTCATGTACATTTTATCCTCTGAATATCCGTGTTATCCTCACAATGATGGCCATTGAGTACGAGGGCACTGGCTCCCTGAGTGTTTGCCAGTCATTACTACGGTGTCGAGCAGTGGACAGGCGCAGGTACGCAATTTCATGTCAGTAGCTCGTTCAGACGAAAAACGGCCAGCCTATTTGTGTAGTGACTTTGCACAGAGTCCATCACTAAAATACTCTGTGGGGTGAAATACTGATGTTTGCTTGAGTCCATGACCCAAGATGCACAGCAACAAGGCCTTCGGCCCACCACTTCAATGGCGGCTTTTGCTGCACATCTGTTACTACAGTTATATATTTACCATGTGTGCCAGGACATCGTGACCCGGGAAATCGTAAAATATGCTAATACTACAGGCTGTGCAAAGTGTAAAAGCACAGTAATGAAGAATATAGTTATAGCCTTAGAGAGTAAATATTAATAGTCCTCGTTCAGGTAGGTTGGAAAATCTGCCTGGCTTTTGAGAGGATCGTTCAGTTGCCTGATAACTGAAGGGAAGAAACTGTTCCTGAATCTGGTGATACGTGCGTTCAATGTCTATAAAATTGTGAGAGGGATAGACAGTGTTGACGTGGATAAGCTTTTCCCATTGAGAGTAGGGAAGATTCAAACAAGAAGGCATGACTTGAGAATTAAGGGACAGAAGTTTAGGGGTAACATGAGGGGGAATTTCTTTACTCAGAGAGTGGTGGCTGTGTGGAATGAGCTTCCAGTGGAAGTGGTGGAGGCAGGTTCATAGGTATAATTTAAAAATAAATTGGATAGGCATATGGATGAGAAGGGAATGGAGGGTTATGGTATGAATGCAGGCAGGTGGGACTAAGGGGAAAAGAGTTGTTCGGCACAGACTGGTAGGGCCGAGATGGCCTGTCTCCGTGTTGTAATTGTTATATGGTTATATGGTTATAAGGGGGAAGTCTTTAAGGACCGAGATGAGAAAAACATTTTTCACACAGAGAGTGGTGAATCTCTGGAATTCTCTGCCACAGAAGGTAGTTGAGGCCAGTTCATTGGCTATATTCGAGAGGGAGTTAGATGTGGCCCTCGTGGCTAAATGTATGGAGATAACGCAGGATACTGAGTTGGATGATCAGCCATGATCGTATTGAATGGCGGTGCAGTCTCTAATAGTCGAATGGCCTAACCCTGAACCTATTTTGCATGTTTCTATGTTTCTAACTCTCAGCAATTCATGTGATCTAAGGCAGAGCTGGTGCAAAACTAAGGTGTGATGCAAATTGACATCGCGGAGAAGTTGGTGAGAGTCAGTGGAGATATGTCGAACTTCCTTCTGAGGAAGAAGCGGCATTGCTGTGATTTCTAGGCCGTGGCTTCAATGTGGTTGGTCCGGGACAGGATGTTGGTGATAAAGTAAATTCTCTCTCGAGCGGACCACACGGGGAAGATGGTGTCCGTTATTACCGATTGTCTGAATGAGTGGCTTAATAAGTAGAACACTAATAGAAAAAGGCAATAAACGTACTCTCCACAATAAATAGTAAAATATACCAAATGAACCTCGGGGCGGCATAGCGGCGCCGTGGTTGCATCGCTACCTTAAAGCGCCAAATACCCGAGTTCGATCCTGACATCGTGTGCTCCCTCTGACAGCGTGATGTAGTAATCAGTGCAGATGTTTATCAAAAATTGTTTCAGACTGAATCAGACGGCCGATGGCATGAGGAATGGATAGTAGGTTCAACGTAGATAAGTGCGAGCTGAAGCATTTCTGGAAGTCAAACCAAGGCAGGGCCTTCGTAGTCAACGGTGGATCACTAAGGATTGCTAGAAACAGAGGTAACGAGGGAAATTACAAAAAGTCTACATTGATCGGACCATCATGGGGATTGAACACTCCGCCATCTAAGGGATCTACAGGAGACTGTATCATGAAACGACATCTTGCGTCATTTAGAACCCTCTCGACCCTGGCCACGCTCCAATCTCCGAAAAAAGGTATCACCCCATATTTGCTTCCATTTTATTATCAATAACAATAGGGCTCTTGACCATCACAAACACGGACCAAACTACGAGCTACAAAATGCCTTTGTTGGACTTGAGACTTCGAGCATTGGATATGCCCTAATATCGTTTATGGATGTGTTATGCTGCTGCAAGTAAAAGCAATCATTGCGTTTTCTGTACATATGACTCTTGAGATTGGAGTAACATGACATTTTCGCATGCAGCCAGTGACGTTGAGAGGTCAACGGAAATACGTGTATACGATTACGAGGGCCGGAGAGAGCATACATCAACCTCCCCCCCCCCTGGTCTGGGTATCAACTTCAAGGGGACATAGGTTTTGGTTGATACGAAAGTATTTTTAAAGCGATTTGATGGATGCCTTTATTACTGAGTGGTTTGTCTGGGCCCCAATTCTATTATATAAATAGAACTAATTGTGCCTGTCGGTTCGTTTAATGTTCTAATCTAGCTAGAGGCAGGAAACATGCCCCCGATGTTGGGGGAGTCCAGAACCAGGGGACACAGTTTAAGAATAAGGGGTAAGCCATTTACAACGGAGAGGAGGAAACACATTTTTTCTCACTGAGAAATTTGAGTGTGTGTAATTCTCTGCCTCAGGTGGAGGCCGGTTCTCTGGATGCTTTCAACAGAGAGCTAGATTAGGCTCTTAAAGATAGCGGTGTCAGGGGATATGGGGAAAAGGCAGGAACGGGGTACTGATTGGGGATGATCAACCATGATGACTTTGAATGGCGGTGCTGGCTCGAAGGGCCAAATTGCCTACTCCTGCACCTATTGCCTATTGTCGGTTGGCTATTGTCTAACGCCTGTCCTCCATATGAACACGTCAGATTACATTCAATGTTCCCGAAATTCCATTTCCATGCATTCATCCATGGAAACTATTAATTTGAACATTCCGATGTCAGACTACTGCTCACGAATATTGAGTTTGCGGAGAGATGGTGCGAATTCTATCAACACCGCAGATTGCTCCTTGGCACCAACAGTCCACTCGACAGAACATACATAATGGATATCATCACACATGATGACTGCTACCCTTTGCGTGCGGCACTTAGTGCCCGGACACAAAAGAGTTAACAGTAGATGTTTGTTCAGTGAGTGTAATTAACGTCAGTCCGCACGGAGCCCGGTTGTGTCACCGGGGGTTCCCAGTTCCAATAAAAACGATTCATGTTGATGGGATACTAGTGTGTTAGTGAGAGCATCTCGTCCGTCACCGACACAGAGCAGCAGCTCCACAGACCGAGAAAACCATTGTGAATCTGTGAACAATAAAGTGGGATGTTAGATGGGTGGTTTGGCATCCGAGAATATTAGAAAGTAAAGTAATTGTTACCGCGAGCAATCGAGGAACAGTGAGTGCGGTGTTACACAAATGGTTCGGTCTCTGAAAACGGTAGACTAGGAAGTTACTACGATGGAGAAGAGTTTCTTCTTTTCGGTTGACGATATTTTTAGTTCTTTGCACAGCTTAAGTTTGCGGATCCATATGTTACTCATGAATACTCAGCCTGTCTTTTATCCCATCCTAGCTCTTGTTGCTCTTCCAGGTAAATATCTGTCTAAATTCACGTGGAAAATTAGATGGGAAGCGTCGGTTACGGGGTCCGGTATCGGGGTCCGGGGTCTTTAGATCGGACAATCATATTTTTAAAATTTAATGATGACAAGACGGAGGTAATGATCTTTGGTGGCGCTTCTGGGGCCCCCCATTTTGAACTAGGCTCTTTGTCTGCATATCTCAAACCTAACATCACGAACCTGGGGATTAAAGTGGACCCTGAACTTAGATTTGACTGTCAGGTAAGGGCTGTTGTTAAATCTGTTTTTTTCCATCTGAGGCAGCTGGCAAAAATAAAGCCGATTTTGTCAAGGCAGCACTTTTGAGACGGTAATCCATGCCTTTGTTACCACTCGGCTGGATTACTGCAATGCACTGTATCTGTGGGTTAGTCGGTCCTCCATCGCCCGTCTCCAGATGGTACAGAATGCAGCTGTTCGTCTCTTGACTGGCACACGAAAGCATGATCATGTTTCACGCCTTTTGGCCTCTCTCCACTGGCTGCCTGTTCAGTATAGGATTTGTTTTAAAATTCTTTTATTTACTTTTAAATCCCTAAGTGGTCTTGCCCCGTCCTACCTATCTGAGCTTCTTCACCCTTATACACCCTCCCACTCTCTCAGGTCAGATGATCAGCTGCTCCTGATTGAGCCAAAGACTAAGCGGAAGCTCAGAGGGGACCGTGCCTTTGCTGTGTCGGCTCCGAGATTGTGGAATGAATTGCCTCTGCACGTTAAACAGGCCCCTTCTCTAGCTGTTTTTAAGTCACTCCTGAAGACATATCTATTCTCCGTGGCCTTTGTAGACCAGTAATGTGTTGAATTGTTTATTTACTTTATTTGCTTGGTTTTGCTGCGTGGTTCGTACTCGTGTTTTATGTCTTTTAATTTATTTTTTGGATTTTCGTATGTAATTTATGCGCCTCGTGTTAGCTGTATGTTCTGTTGTTCTGCCTGTTTTATGATGTCTTGCTTGTTTTCTTTTTTTTCTGTACAGCACTTTGGTCAGCTTTGGTTGTTTTTTAAGGTGCTTAACAAATAAAGTTATTATTATTATTATTATTATTATTATTATTATTATTATTATTATTATTATTATTATTATTATTATTATTATTATTATTATTATTATTATTATTATTATTATTATTATTATTATCTAAACAATCTTCGAATGAGTAAGGTGTAATGTGCTGATTGTGGGGGATCATAGGTTTCACGCTGTTTATCACCGTGTTGCTTACCCTTTATTCAGATTAGTTTTACATTGTTACCATGTCCACAGCCAATGTTATTAAAACGGGAAACAATTGTTAACGCCATTCCATTTTCTGTAATTCACTGTCCTGCTGTAATTCGCTGCTGCCGTGCGCCTGGCGATCTATATGCTGCTATCGAAACTGTCCAGGTTCAAGTACACATTTTTTTTGCCACGTGCACCAATGGGTGCAGTGATATTTGAGTTACCATACAGCCATACGAGTAAAAAGAACATAATGCATAATATAATTTAACATAAACATCAACCACGGTGAAATCCGGATTCATCACTGTTGTAAGACAACAAAATGCAGTCAATCCTCCCCCTTTATCAGCATTTGATTCGCCCCTCGCCGAATAGGCCGAGTTTTTGATTTGTCCGCTGTCATATGTCTGTTTATTTCCCTCCTCACAGTGAACACGCTGACGATTGTGGTCCTGTCCCGGGGAAAGTGTGGTCTCTCCACAGGTGTCACTAGCTACCTGATCGCCATGGCAACGGCCGATCTACTGGTCATTATTTTCGACCTGATACTGAGGCAGATTCCGATTGCGTACTGGGAAGCATTTACATTCCTGTTCAAAGTCCCGATGTGTAATATCCACGCCGTCTTGCTTTACGCCGTCACCGACTGTTCTGTCTGGTTCACCGTCACCTTCACCTTTGATCGATTTGTGGCCATTTGTTGCCAGAAGCTGAAAACAGACTATTGCACTGAGAGAACCGCGGATGTGATTCTGGGGACAGTGACCACGCTGAGCTGTTTAAAGAACACGTTCTGGTATTTTATGTTGAGCGGTAGGTACTTGCTATTTAATGCCCCCTGGTTTTGTTGGGCAAGACGAGGTGTTCGAACCTCACTGGTCTGGGGCATCGGGGAGTTTCTCCAATATCTCATCACCCCCGTGATCCCATTTGTCCTCATTGTTTTGTTCAACACTTTGACCATCAGATACGTGTTACTGGCGAGCAGAGCCCGCAGCAGACTCCGGGGTCCCAGCAGTGGAGAGAGTGGGAGAGACCCGGAGATGGAGAGCCGCAGGAACGCTCTCATTTTACTGTTGGTCATCTCGGGGAATTTCATAGTGCTGTGGGCGCTCCATACGATATTTGTTATGTGGTTCCGACTGGCTGGATTAATTCCTAGCTGGAACTTTCCGATATCCGCCATCGGAGAACTGGCTTACATGCTGCAGATCCTGAGTTGCTGCACAAATACTGCCCTTTACGCCGTCACCCAGACTAAGTTCAGGCAGCAGTTCAAAGAAGTGGTGAAATCGCCCTTTACTCTGATGGTAAAATGCTTTCAGCGCCGCTGGTTCCAGGAATCGGTGCCCGCTCCATCCCATCTGCTCACTCTCCCCCCTCACTCCCCGACATGCTGAGGATCCTCAGTGACCTGGTACACAGATTAGCATTGTGACGCTGGTATGTCCCCCGATTCCGCCACTAGAATCTCTTCTCCTGCCCCACCGAATCTCCGGTAGTTTCCGGACACACAACCGCACTCACACGAGAACCAGCAGCGCCCACATTACCCCACTTTCACCAACAGCACAGTCCCAATTACCACACTTTCACCAACAGCACCGCCAGTTTGTTCTACTAAGAAAACGAATGATCCGACCGATTCAATCGTCTTCTTGCAGGAACATCTTTGACTTACTCTCACTCATCTCCGACAATAATGCGCCCCAGCAGAGTTCTTCAGAACTAATAACCATTCCGAACTAAATTAGACATTCAGGCTCAATTGAAAATAATATAAATAATAATAATAATAATAATAATAATAATAATAATAATTTAATAATAATAATAATAATAATAATAATAATAATAATAAATTATTTATAGAGCACTTTAAAAACAATCATAGTTGCAACAAAGTGCTGTACATCACTAATCATTGACAAAAAAGTTAATACACACCAATAATAACAATCAAAAGAAATAGTAGGAAAAGACATGTAAAATAAAGAAACATTAAAAACAATAAAAACAGAAGCAAAGTCTCAGGCATGGTCAAAAGCCAGGGAGTACAAATGTGTTTTAACACTGGATTTGAAGATTTAAATATTATGAAGCCCAAAGGAAATCCGGCATATAGTCTCTTGATGCACTGTCACAGAGCATTTCATAACATCGGCTCACCTCAAATCAATTATCTCAAAAGAATCAGATAAAAAAAATGTTTTAAATTGTTAAAAACGAAGACAAGTTATCAAAGTCAGGACTGACACCTGGTCGACGGTTTATCAGCAGCTTAAAACAACTCAGCAGGTGAGGGCTCATAATGTGCATTAAATAAGATGAAGTATATTCGACTCCATCGACCAGGTTTGGGGCTCACGTGCGGTGTGAAATCAATATAGAGAAGCAGTGACATTGATTAATTGAAACATAAATTGAAACGCAGTGTTTCTCTTGCAATTATGCAATATTGATATTGTGTGTACACATCTGAGCAGTTATTTTTATACACCAAACATTCCGATGTTGTATCACCACTCGTGAACTTACCAATAAGCTGAATACTTCCCCGTCATTCACAAGGGCAGCGGACGCGAGACTACAGTTTGAATACAGGTGGAACAGATTTTCCCTCACGGATGTCAGAAACTGTCGGCGTCTCAAATCAACTGTTCGACTAAAATTCATGCTTTCTACGTCGTCACTGATCGGACTCTTTTGAGATTTAACCTCCGGATCGAGCATCTGTTTCACGTCCTTTTCACATTTGACCTGTTCATCAACCTGCTTTAATAACGTAGAGAGATGCGAAAAGCTGGAGAATCTCAGCGGGTTAGACAGCATCTTTGGTGAAAAGGAATAGGTGACGTTTCGGGTCAAGACCCTTCTTCAGACTGAGCGCCAGGGGAAAGGGAAAAGAGAGATAGAGATGATATGGAGAGCTATAGAATAAATGATTGAAAGATATGAAAAAACGTAACGATGATAGAGGAAATAGGACATTGTTAGCTGTTTGCTGGGTGAGAATGTGTACATTGTAAGTCAACAATACGGCTTTGCGGCTGGTACGACGGGTGGGGTTGGGATTGAGAAGGAATAACATGTAACGTTGTTGGAGATCTCGTGGTGATTTGTATCGACATGACTGTTGGACCTTATTGTTGCGGATTTAAACTGTAATGTATTATGTAAACTGTTAATTTAAAGATAGCACAGAATTGCCCATAACATCCATAATTTCCTGAATCAAATCCCGCTCGTGGCTCTCAACCAACACCAAGTAAACCTTATTAAATCAAAATTTAATAGACATTATAACATAATAGAACTGACAGTAGGCATGTTTGTATATTTATCTCTCTTCGTGGTGTAGAAACCAGGAGCTGTAGATGCTGGTTTAGAACAAAAACGTTACAAAGTGTTTTTATTTCACGCGGCTGTGTGCACTGTTGTTTTGCACTTAGTATGGCTGTATTGTAACTCAACTTTCACTGTAACTTAATTGGTTAAATGAAAATAAACGTGAACTTCAACTTGAATTGAACGTGAACTTGAATAACTGTGAGTCCAGGAGAACATGTTAGGCGAAGTTTCATTCGGGACCCTTCTTTAGACTGATGGCACGGGCTGGGAAGAAAGTTGGAAGAAGGGCCGAACAAAACCTGCCAAGTAATGTTTTTTTTTTATTAAAGATTACTAAAATGAGTGAATTCATTGCTCATTCAGTCGGGTCGTCAGCAGCCGAAGCGGAACATTAGTTCAAACTCCAAACTGGTCCTCCAGTTTGCTCTGGCCTCATTCGGGCAATAGAGGGCGCATCTTTGAAATGATGAGAGGGATAGACAGAGTTGACGTGGACAAGCTTTTCCCATTCCCAGAGTAAGGAAGATTCAAACAAGAGGACATGACTTCAGAATTAAGGGACAGAAGTTTAGGGGTAACATGAGGGGGAACTTCTTTACTCAGAAAGTGGTAGCTGTGTGGAATGAGCTTCCAGTGGAAGTGGTGGAGGCAGGTTCGATTTTATCATTTGAAAATAAATTGGATAATAATAATAATAATAATAATTTTATTTATAGAGCACTTTAAAAACAATCATAGTTGCAACAAAGTGCTGTACATCACTAATCATTGACAAAAAAAGTTAATACACACCAATAATAACAATCAAAAGAAATAGTAGGAGAAGATATGTAAAATAAAGAAACATTAAAAACAATAAAAACAGAAGCAATGTCTCAGGCATGGTCAAAAGCCAGGGAGTACAAATGTGTTTTAACACTGGATTTGAAGATGGACAGTGAGGGGATAGGTATATGGATCGGAAAGGAATGGACGGTTATGGTCTGAGTGCAGGTAGATCGGACTAAAGTAAAATAATTGTTCGGCACGGACTTGTAGGGCCGAGATGGCCTGTTTCCGTGCTGTAATTGTTATATAATTATATGGTTATATGACACAAAGGTCAGCATGGGAATAGGAAGGTGTGGGAATGTGCATAGCAACCGGAGATCCATGACGGCTCGTGTAAGAAGGCCGTGCAGATGCTGGTTTAAGATAGACGCAAAACACTGGAGTAATTCAGTGGGACAGGCAGCATCTCTGGAGAGATCCTCCAGTGCTTCTACGCAGCGGCGGTGGAAAGCATCTTGTCCGGGAACATTACCATCTGGTTTGGGAATTGCTCTGCCAAGGACAAGAAGGCTCTGCAGAGAGTAGTGCGTTCGGCCGAACGCACTATGGGAACTTCACTCGCCCCCCTGCAGGAACTATACAACAGGAGGTGCAACCCCAGAGCAAATAAAATAATGGGAGACCTCTTCCACCCCTGCAACGGACTGTTCCAGCTGCTACGGTCAGGCAAACGCCTCCGTTGCCATGCGGTGAGAACGGAGATGTTGAGAGGGAGTTTCTTCCCAGAGGCAATTCGGACTGTAAACGCATATCTCACCAGGGACTAACTCTGCTAAACGTTTTTCTTTCCATTATTTATTATGTAAAATAATATGTGCGTTATGATTGTGTTTATAATTTGTTTGGTTGTTTTGTTGTTTGCCTTTTGCACAAGAGTCCGCGAGCATTGCCACTTTCATTTCATTGCACATCTCGTATGTGTATGTAACAAATAAACTTGACTTGACTTGACTTGACTTGACTTGACTTGACTTGACTTGACTTGACTTGACTTGACTTTAAATGAATGGGTGACGTTTTGGGTCCAGATCCTTCTTTAGAATGGTTTGGGATAAGGGAAACAATAGATATAGAAGTGACGTGGAGCGGCAGGTGTTGCATCTTCTGCGTTTTCATGGTGACGTGCAGCTGGTGAAGAAGTTCCACCCCATCAGCTGTTGCATACAACATATAACACCTGCAACGGGATCGCACCACCAGCCACATTTCCCATCTCTACCCCTTTCCGCCTCCCTGCTTAACTCATCCCTTCCCATCCAAACCATCCCATCCCTCTCTACCTTCCCCAACAACCGTAGAGATGCCACACCTGTTGCTCTACTTCCTTCCTCGACTCTCTCTAGGGACTCCACCAGTTCTTTCTAGTTAGACAGTAGCTAACTTGCATCTCCTCCAACCTAATCTAACATATCCGTTAAATAAGATGTGGACTCTGATGTTTCTGAGAGACGAAAGGCAGACTGTGCGGTCGTTTCGCGGAACACCATTGCTCTGCCCGCCTGATCGAACCTGGTCTCCCGGTTGCAGGACAGGAATTTAACCAATTATCCTTCCCATTTCGACACAGATATTTCCGTCCTCGATATTCTCCATTGTCAGAGTGAGGTTAAACGTAAATTGAAGGAACATCATCTCATATTTCTCTTGGGCAGCTTGCAACACAGTGGTGTAGAAACATAGCAACATAGAAACATAGAAATTAGGTGCAGGAGTAGGCCATTCGGCCCTTCGAGCCTGCACCGCCATTCAATATGATCATGGCTGATCATCCAACTCAGTATCCCGTACCTGCCTTCTCTCCATACCCCCTGATCCCCTTAGCCACAAGGGCCACATCTAACCTCCTCTTAAATATAGCCAATGAACTGGCCTCGACTACCCTCTCTGGCAGAGAGTTCCAGAGATTCACCACTCTCTGTGTGAAAAAAGTTCTTCTCATCTCGGTTTTAAAGGATTTCCCCCTTATCCTTAAGCTGTGACCCCTTGTCCTGGACTTCCCCAACATCGGGAGCAATCTTCCTGCATCTAGCCTGTCCAACCCCTTAAGAATTTTGTAAATTTTGATGTTTGGAGAATAGCAAATCCAAGTGGTAGGGAATACTCATTTTATTCATCAGTTCACAAAACTTATTCGCGAATTGACTATTTCTTACTGGACACAAAATTGATCCCGTATACGAATAAACCATCATATCATAATAGTATTATTTCTGATCACTCACCATTGACTTTTATACTTAAAATTGAGGGAATGCCGAGTATAAAGCCTTTTTGGAGGTTCAATGCACACATATTAAATAACCCGCAAGGTTATGAGTATATAAAAGAACAAACAAAACTTTTTTTCGAAATAAATGACACACCGGGTATTTCTGCACCGCTATAATGGGAAACCTTCAAGTCATATATTCGCGGTGTCATAATCTCTTACCAAAGTTTTCAAAATAAGGAAAATAAAAGAGAACTTCAGCGGATAGAACAGAAGATAAAATTACTAGAACTGGACAATGCAACTGACCCAACCATAAATAAACATAATAAGATAACTTTACTGAAATATAAAGTCAATAGAATATTATCGGCTAGAGTAATAAGATTATTCCAAATTACAAAACAAGCACACTTCGAATTTGGGGATAAGCCACATAAACTGCTGGCGAGGCAACTGAAGAAACGAGAAAAGGAAAAAACTATTACAAAAATTAAATCGGACAATGGTGAGTTGCTAACATTGCCTAAGGATATTAATAAGAGGTTTGCCCAATTTTATCATAATTTATACACATCCAAAATAAAGACAGATGTAAGTAAAATTACAAATTTTTTAGATAATTGCAAGCTCCCAAAATTGGATAGTTTAGAACAAGAGCAATTAGGAGCACGGATTACTAGTGAAGAAATAAAACAAATAATAAACTCATTGGAAAATGGGAAGACCCCAGGACCAGATGGCTTTAGTAATGAATTTTATAAAAGATTTCAGGAGTCTATTGTACCAAGATTATTTAATTTATACACGCAGGCTTATACTGAAAATAAACTACCAGAAACATTAGCAGAAGCAACAATAACGCTTATACCAAAAAAAGATAAAGATTTAGATGAGCCGGATTCTTATAGAGCTATATCACTTCTAAATACGGATCAGAACATTTTAGCAAAGATTCTAGCTAGAAGGCTAAATAATTATATTAACAATTTAATAAATACGGATCAAACGGGATTTATACCCAAAAGACAATCATTTAATAATTTGAGAAGGCTTTTTAATATAATGTACTCTCATAAGAAGGACAATGAAGATATCTCAGTGGTCACGTTGGATGCAGAGAAGGCATTTGATCAAGTAGAATGGCAGTATTTATACAAGGTACTCCAAAAATTTAATATGGGAGAGAATTTTATCAGATGGATTAAACTACTTTATGATAGACCTACGGCAAGAATATTAACTAACAATACGCTATCTCCAAAATTGTACTTATCAAGGGGTAATAGGCAAGGGTGTGCCTTATCACCATTGCTATTTGCCCTTATGATAGAACCGCTGGCCGAAAGGATTAGAAATCACCCGAATATTCACGGATATAACAGCAAGGACTCAAAGAATAAAATTTCATTATACGCTGATGATATCCTTTTATATATTACTAATACACAAACGAGTATACCCACCTTATTAACACTAATTGAGGAATTCGGATCTTTTTCAGGATACAAAACAAATTGGAATAAAAGCGAAATTATGTCTTTAAAACCACAGGATTCGAGACACTTACTAAAATTCCCCTTCAAAATTGCAACAGAAAAATTCAAGTACCTGGGTATTCAAATTACGAGAAGACACAAATCATTATTTAGTGCCAATTTTATACCACTATTAAATAAACTGAATGATACGATTAAATTTTGGAAAACGCTTCCACTCTCATTGATAGGTAGAATTAACGCTATAAAAATGACTTTCTTACCACAATTAATATATTTGTTTCAAGCAATCCCAATATATATTCCAAAATATTTTTTCAAAAAATTAGATTCCACTATCACTAATTTTATATGGGACTACAGAACACATAGAATTCAACGAAAGCATTTGTGCAAATCTAAAGAAGTGGGGGGTTTATCATTACCTAACTTTATATATTACTACTGGGCAGTGCATATTAAGAACATAATATACTGGCTAGATAGTTCCACTCAGCAGTTGGAGTGGATAAGAATGGAGAAAGAGGAGTGCTATCCGCACGATATAGGAACGATCCTGCTCTCACCGATAAAATTGAATAGTATAATATATAAGAAGAACCCAATTATTCACAATATAATAAGAATTTGGAAACAAATAAAAGCATCCTTGAAATTAAATAATTTATCAGTACTAACCCCACTATTGTACAACCCCGCATTCAAACCTTCTCTCATCGACAACACATATCAACAATGGGATAGACTGGGGATTAGGAAAGTAGGGGACATGTATGAAGTGGGCAAACTGTTATCATTTCAACAATTAAAAATTAAAATTTAAATTGAAGGATAATCAATATTTTAAATATATACAGGTATGTGACTTTATGAAGAAACATACACATAGATTTCAAACTATATTTTTAGATCCTTTAGAAGAAGCAATGAATATCAAGGCTGATTCACAAAAAATAATATCATACTTTTATAATAATATATTAAATAGAGAATCACCCTCAACAGAAGCATTAAGGGAAGATTGGGAACAAGAGCTAATGACAAAGATCTCGAAGGATAGATGGGAAAAATATTTGATGAATACACATAACTGTTCTATTAATGCAAGACATAATTTAATTCAATTCAAATTATTACATAGACTATATTATTCAAAAACGAGGTTGAATAAATTTTATCCAAACGTCTCTCCCAGATGCGATAAATGTTTGTTTCAAAACGCTAATATAACACACTCATTTGTTGGATGTACAAAGTTGAATAAATTTTGGAGTGATATATTTGATATATTTACAAAGATTTTCAAGTCAAGAATAGAACCCAAAACGGAATGGATTATATTTGGAATAATAGGAGAAGATACCAATTTAAATAAAGATCAAAATGTTTTTTTTAATTATGGGTTAATAATTGGAAAGAAATTGATACTTAAATTTTTGGAAAAATACAACCACACCAACTGTTAAAATGTGGATTAGGAATATGATGGACATAGCACGCCTTGAAGAAATGAGACTCCGACTAATAGATAAATATGACCAATTCTTAAAGAGTTGGTCTCCTTTCATCGACTTTTTGGAATCATGTGATGCAGCGGTGCCGTAAGGATTGCTGATTTCAGTTCATGACGCGGATAGAGCTACATCTCCGAATACAGATTTGAAAAATTCTCTTTTAAGGGGCCTTCTCTTCTATTTCTACTTTCCTCTTTCTCTCTTCCTTTTTTTATTTTTTATATACACACTTCACGTTTTTCTACTCTCTACCATCTATTTTTCCACTTTTTCCCCTTTCTATTGCTTTCTTTTTCTTGTTCTGCTTACTTCTTTCTTATAACATAAAACTAGAGGTTGTACATAGAATGGATTACGGTATTACATAGTTGGCACCTAAAATTAGGTGCCACTGTACTGTTTTGTGCTGTATTAACTTCTAATAAAATAAACAAAACAAAAAAAAAAAAAAAAAAAGAATTTTGTAAGTTTCTATAAGATCCCCTCTCAATCTCCTAAATTCTAGAGAGCATAAACCAAGTCTATCCAGTCTTTCTTCAAAAGACAGTCCTGACACCCCAGGAATCAGTCTGGTGAACCTTCTCTGCACTCCCCCCTCTATGGCAATAATGTCCTTCCTCAGATTTGGAGACCGAAACAGTACGCAACACTCCAGGTGTGGTCTCACCAAGACCATGTACAGCTGCAGTAGAACATCCCTGTTCCTACACTCAAATCCTTTTGCTATGAAAGCTAACATACCATTCGCTTTCTTCACTGCCTGCTGCACCTGCATGCCTACTTTCAATGACTGGTGTACCACGACACCCAGGTCTCGCTGCATCTCCCCTTTTCCTAGTCGGCCACCATTTAGATAATAGTCTGCTTTCCTGTGTTTGCCACCAAAATGGATAACCTCACATTTATCCACATTATACTGCATCTGCCAAACATTTGCCCACTCACCCAGCCTATCCAAGTCACCTTGCAGTCTCCTAGCATCTTCCTCACAGCTAACACTGCCCCCCAGCTTAGTGTCATCCGCAAACTTGGGAGATATTGCCTTCAATTCCCTCATCCAGATCATTAATATATATTGTAAATTGCTGGGGTCCCAGCACTGAGCCTTGCGGTACCCCACTAGTCACTGCCTGCCATTGTGAAAAGGACCCGTTTACTCCTACTCTTTGCTTCCTGTTTGCCAGCCAGTTCTCTATCCACATCAATACTGAACCCCCAATGCAATGTGTTTTAAGTTTGTAAACTAATCTCTTATGTGGGACCTTGTCGAAAGCCTTCTGGAAGTCCAGATACACCACGTCCACTTGTTCTCCCCTATCCACGCTACTAGTTACATCCTCGAAAAATTATATAAGATTCGTCAGACATGATTTACCTTTCGTAAATCCATGCTGACTTTGTCCAATGATTTCACCACTTTCCAAATGTGCTGCTATCCCATCTTTAATAACTGACTCTAGCAGTTTCCCCACTACCGATGTTAGACTAACTGGTCTGTAATTCCCCGTTTTTCTCTCTGCCTCCCTTCTTAAAAAGTGGGGTTACGTTTGCTACCCGCCACTCCTCAGGAACTACTCCAGAATCTAAAGAGTTGTGAAAAATTATTACTAATGCATCCACTATTTCTGGAGCTACTTCCTTAAGTACTCTAGGATGCAGCCTATCTGGCCCTGGGGATTTATCGGCCTTTAATCCATTCAATTTACCCAACACCACTTCGCGACTAACCTGGATTTCACTCAATTCCTCCTACTCCTTTGACCCGCGGTCCCCTGCTATTTCCGGCAGATTATTTATGTCTTCCTTAGTGAAGACGGAACCAAATTAGTCATTCAATTGGTCCGCCATATCCTTGTTCCCCATGATCAACTCACCTGTTTCTACGTTTGTTTTAACTTATCTCTTTCCTTTCACATATCTATAAAAACTTCTGTAGTCAGTTTTTATGTTCCCTGCCAGTTTGCTTTCATAATCTATTTTTCCTTTCCTAACTAAGCCCTTTGTCCTCCTCTGCTGGTCTCTGAATTTCTCCCAGTCCTCCGGTAGGCTGCTTTTTCTGGCTAATTTGTACGCATCATCCTCCGCTTTGATACTATCCCTGATTTCCCTTGTTATCCACGGCATGCATTACCTTCCGCGATTTATCCTTTTGCCAAACTGGGATGAACAATTTTTGTAGTTCATCCATGCAGTCTTTAAATGTCTTCCATTGCATATCCACCGTTAACCCTTTTAGAATTAATTGCCAGTCAATCTTGGCCAATTCACGTCCCATACCCTCAAAGTTACCTTTCTTTAAGTTCAGAACCATTGTTTCTGAATTAACAATGTCACTCTCCATCCTAATGAAGATGTCCTTCCCCAACCCCCACGAGCACCTTCTCAATTTCACTCTAAAAAACAGCTTACAATCGCCTGTTTCCTTGATCATCGTTACCTGTTTGCCTTTCTTTCACATATATTATCTATCCACATCACCGTCTATATCTCGCTTCCCTTATCCCTCACCAGTCTGCAGAAAGGTCTCGACCCGAAATGTCGCCTATTCCTTCATTCCTGACATGCGTACGGAGTACTTTTATCTGAGTGCTGTGTACTGACTACTGAGTAACTGAGTACCGTCTTGCAGCTGGCGGAAGGGGACAGCTTCAGGCAGTTGAAGCGTTCTGCAACCGGGAGAGGGGGTGATTTCAGGGGGGTCTGTCTGGGCCCGGTGGGATAAAGCGTCCTGCAGCTGGGATTGTGGGACGTCTTCTGGCGGGGCTGCCTGGGGACAGTGGGAGGGGTGGATGAGTGTCCTGCAGCCTAGGTAAGGATACGGTTTGATGAGGGGGCGGCTCGGTGAAGTCGGGAGAGCGTTCTGCAGCCGGAGGAAGGCAGACGGCTTCACGTGGGAGCTCTTGGGGGCCGCTCGGCGGGGGAATGTTCCTGCAGCCGGGGGAGAAGGAGGGTTTCGAAAGGTGGTCGTTTGAAGGCGTTGTATTTGGGGGGGGGGGGGGCTAGTTCGGTTGTTGCGGGCCCAAGGGACTGGTTTCCAAAGGGCTAGTATGGATATTGTAGGCCAGAGTGTATGTTTTTGGCGTGAGGCAACCTGCAGTTGGTGCTGTGGGTCGGCTTCACGAGGGGGAAGCGTCCTGCATCCGGTGTACGAGGATTATTCCAGGCGGGGACTGTGAGGGTTCGGTGGGAGTGGGGAGATAATTCTGTAGCCGGGCGAAGGGGACGGGTTCACGTGGGGGCCGGTTAGGTGGGGACTGGGAAACGTCATGCAGCTTGCGACAGGGACTGCTTCAGGCGGGAGGCAGTGGGTGAGGGGGGGTTGAAACATCTGCAGCCCGGACAGCAAGAGGAGACGGCATTGTGGTCCGAATGGACATTTCTTGGAGTTGTACAGGTGTTGTAGACCTGAGTATCTATTCTAGGCGGGTAGCATCCTTCAGTTGGGGAAGCAAAAAGGGCTGTTGAGCCAAAACAAAGGAAGCCAACGTCAGGCAACGCCATTGTAGAGTGGCCCCATGGTCAGAGTGAGTCCCACCGCAAATTGGAGGGGCAGCACCTCATATTTCGCTTGGGTAGTTTACACCCCAGCGGTATGAACATTGACTTCTCCAGTTTCAGGTAGTCCCTGCTTTCTCCCTCCTTCCCCTCCCCTTCACAGCTCCCCCACAGCCCACTGTCTCCGCCTCTGCCTTTCTTCGCCCCCTCCCCCACCCCCACATCAGTCTGAAAAAGGTTCTCGACCTGTTCCTTCGCTCCATAGATGCTGCCTCACCCGCTGAGTTTCTCCAACATTTTTGCCTACCTCCGATTTTCAGGGCAATTTGGGAAAATTTCCCTTGCCAATATCAAAGGTCGAAGCTAAAAAATCGTTGGCATACGCATTTACCCGCTTGTCTTCCTGGCGATCAGTCAACCGCAGACTCCGCCGAGCAAACAGGCAACAGTTACGCCGAAAACGATGACAGCGATGTCGCCAGGAGTGAAACCAGACCTGGTCTCTGGAACAGCGGCTAAAGATAACGCAAACACAGAACCAGCATTAGATTCACCAGGTTAATGCCCGGGATGGCGGAACTGACATATGCTGAGAGAATGGAGCGGCTGGGCTTGTACACACTGGAATTTAGAAGGATGAGAGGACACCTTATAGAAACATATAAACGATTAAGGATTTGGACAGGCTAGAGGCAGGAACATGTTCTTCAAGTTGGGGGAGTCCAGAACCAGGGGTCACACACAGTTTAAGAATAAGGGGTCGGCCATTTAAGTCTGAGATGAGGAAAAACCTTTTTCACCCAGAGAGTTGTAAATCTGTGGAATTCTCTGCCACAGAAGGCAGTGGAGACAGATTCACCAGATGTTTTCAAGAGAGAGTTATAGATCTAATGGTTCAAGGAATGAAGGGATATGTGGGGAAAGCAGGAGGGGGGTTCTGATCTTAGATGTTCAGCCATGATGAATAGCGGTGCTGGATCGAAGTGCCGAAAGGCCTGCTCCTGCAACCATTTTTCTATGTTTCTATCACTCGGTGGGACAAAGGGCCTGGTTCCGCGCTATATCTCTAAACTGTGGACCCGCACTCATCAATAATCTATCTATCTCTGCCTTAAATATATCCACTGACTTGTGGCCTCCACCGCTGTCTGTGGCAAATAATCCCACAGATTCACCAATCTCTGGCTAAAGAAATTCCCCCTCATCTCCGTCCTAAAGGAACGTCCTTTAATTCTGAGGCTGTTCCCTCTGATCCTAGACTCTCCCACTAGTGGAAACATCCTCTCCACATCCACTACATCCAAGCTTTTCACTATTCGTTGACGTTTCAATGATGCCCCCCCCCCCCCCCCCCCCCCCCCCATTCTTCTAAACTCTAGCGCCGACGAACGCTCATCGTATGTTAATACTTGTGTTTATGTTCACGTAATAGGAGCAGATTTAAGTCGAATATAGAGGCAGAGAGACAGAGAGAAAGACAGAGATAGACAGAGAGGGAGAGAGACAGAGAGAGCCAGAGACAGGCACAGAGACAGAGAGAAAGTGAGACAGAGAGAGAGAGACACACAGAGATAGGTAGATACAGAGACAGAGAGAGACAGAGAGAGAGACAGAGGGAGACAGAGGGAGAGAGGGGGATACAGAGGGGGCACAGAGGGACAGAGGGACAGAGGGAGACATGGGGAGAGGGGGAGAGGAGAGAGCTTCACTCACTGTTCACGATGACTTCTGAAGTGAAGCTGATGTTTCTGCCAGTCCAGGCATTATTGGCATGCCATGTGTACTCCCCAGCGTGCTCCATGCTTACTGAGGGGATGGTGAATACTGGACCTGTACTCAGTCTCTCTGCCCCATTGAACCACTCATACACAGGGCTGGGCACGGAGTGGGTCGAACAGGTCAACGTTAGAACTTCTCCATTCGTTCTTGTCACTGGACTCTGGGGGGCAATATCAATATTGTCCGGCCCATCTGCAAACAGAAATGTACAAGATTAGTTTCGTTCAGTTCAGTTTAGTTTATTGTCACGTGTACCGAGGTACAGTGAAAAGCTCGTGTTGCGCGCTGACCAGTCGGCGGCAAGACTATGCTTGATTAGATACGATGTTTCCACTAGTGGGAGAGTCCACGACCAGAGGGCACAGCCTCAGAATTAAAGGACGTTCCTTCAGGAATGAGACGAGGAGGAATTTATTTAGCCAGAGGGCGGTGAATCTGTGGGATTATTTGCCACAGACGGCGGTGGGGGCCACAAGTCAGTGGGTATTTTAAGGCAGAGATAGATTCCAGATTAGTGCGGGTGTCAAGGGTTATGGGGAGAAGGCAGGATAATGGGGTTAGGAGGGAGAGATAGATCAGCCGTGATTGAATGGTGGAGTACACTTGATGGGCCGAATGGCCTAAATCTCACCTATCACTTATACATGCAAAATAAACATGGATACATAGAAGCATAGACAATAATTCGGCAATTCGAGCCAACACCGCCATTCAAAATGATCATGGCTGATCATCCACAATCAGTACCCTGTTCCTGCGTTTTTCCCATATCCCTTGACTGTGTTAGCCCTAAGAGCTCTACCTAACTCTCTCTTGAAAACATCCAGGGAATTGGCCGCCACTGCCTTTTGTGGCAGAGAATGCCTCAGATTCACAACTCCCTGGGTGAAAACGTTTTTCCTCGTCTCAGTCCTAAACGGCCGACCCCTTATTCTAAAACCGTGCGACCCCTGGTTCTGGATTCCCCCAACATCGGGAACACGTAGATTACGGGGAGAACGTGCAAACTCCGTACAGACAGCACCCGTAGTCGGGGTCTGAACCCGGGTTACCGGCGCTGCATTCGCTGTCAGGCAGCAACTCTACCGCTGAGCAACCGTGACAGCCCTATAACTAATACTGAATGAAAACTAAAGACGTGGAATGCCTCTGTACTTACAGTAAACCTCCAGGTATGTCGCCGCGCTGCTGTTGTTCGCTCCATTGCTTACGATACATTTATACATCCCTGTGTCGGCCCTGTTTACTGGGTCAATGAGCAGAGTGTTTCCCGATATATTTATCCTGTCATTCTGCTGGACGGGTTGATTGTTGAAAACCCATTCCCACTTCAGTTGATTTTCCCGGGACCTGCAGGTCAACACGACGGAGTCTCGCTGTTCCACCAGCTCAGAGATGTAGGATCCTAGACTGACATTCGCCACCAGCTCTGCGGACGGAATACAGGGTTAAAAAAAATCATGTACCAAGTAACTGCAGATGCTGGTTCAAATCCAAGGCAGACACAAAGTGCCGGAGTAACTCAGTGGGACAGGCAGCATCTCTGGCGCGACGTTTCGGGACTAGTCCATTTTTCAGACTAAAGATTAAAAAAATGACAGAGCATAGAAACGTAGGCACATAGAAAAATAGAAAAATAGGTGCAGGAGTAGGCCATTTGGCCCTTCGAGACCGAGACTACTCAACCTCTCCCTATAACACGTAGAACGGGGACGAGGAAATACTCTTTTCTCACAGGGAGTTGTGAGTCTGTGGAATTCTCTGCATCAGAGGGCGGTGGAGGCCGGTTCACTGGCTGCATTCAAGAGGGAGCTAGATAGGACTCCTAAAAATAGCGGAGTCATGGGATATGGGGAGAAGGAGGGAACGGGGTACTGATTGTGGATGATCAGCCATGATCACATTGAATGGCGGTGCTGACTCGAAGGGCCAAATGGCATACTCCTGCACCTATTGTCTATTGTCTATTGTATATTGCCTAGACAGGTACATGATCGGGACAGGTTTGGAGGGATATGGGCCAAAGGCGGGCAGGTGGGTCTAGAGTAGATGGGGTATGTAGGTCGGGGTGGGACTAGTGAAGATGGGGCATGTTGGTCGGGGTGGGACTAGTGTAGATGGGGCAAGTTGGTCGGGGTGGGACTAGTGTAGATGGGGCATGTTGGTCGGGGTGGGACTAGTGTAGATGGGGCAAGTTGGTCGGGGTGGGACTAGTGTAGATGGGGCATGTTCGTCGGGGTGGGACTAATGTAGATGGGGCATGTTGGTCGGGGTGGGACTAGTGTAGATGGGGCAAGTTGGTTCGGGGGTGGGACTAGTGTAGATGGGGCATGTTGGTCGGGGTGGGACTAGCGTAGATGGGGCATGTTGGTCGGGGTGGGACTAGTGTAGATGGGGCATGTTGGTCGGGGTGGGACTAGCGTAGATGGGGCATGTTGGTCGGGGTGAGACTAGTGTAGATGGGGCAAGTTGGTCGGGGTGGGACTAGTGTAGATGGGGCATGTTTCTCTCATGATTTTATATACTCCTATAAGACCAACCCTAATCCTCCTGCACTCCAAGGTCAAAGTCTCCAAATATGTACAGTAATAAAGTCACAAGGCACGGAAATAGACTTACCCAACTTACCCAACATGTCCCATCTACACTAGACCCACCTGCCCGCGTTTGTCCCATATCCCTCCAAACCTGCCCTAGCCATGTACCTGGCTAAATGCTACCTGCTCCGGCAGCTCGTTCCATACACCCACCACCCTGTTTGGAAAGGTTGCCCCTCAGATTCCTATTAAATCTTTTTACCCTCACCTTGAACCCGTGTCCCTGGGTATTGATTCCACTGGGTAAAATAATCCGTGCGATCAATTTCTCTCCTTAATTTATTCACCTCTATAAAGTCCGTGCCTGCCCCAACCTCTCCCTTGAGCTCAGGCAACATTCTTGTAAATTCTTCGCTGAACTCTCTCCAGCTTAACAACTTATTTTCTACCGCAGGGTGCCCAAGACCGTGGACAATCAAGTGAAGCCCCACCAACGTTGTCTTTTACAACTGTGGCATAACCTCCCAACTTATATGCTCAATCCTCTGACTGATGAAGGTCAATGTGCCAAAAGCCCTTTTGACCACCTGTGAGTCGACCTTCAAGGCACCTGTACTCCTGGATCCCTCTGCTCTACAACACTACCCAGAGGCTGACCATTCACTGTGAAGGTCCTGCCCTTGCAAACTTCTACGGTCAGATCCCTGACTGATGAAGGCCAACAAACCAAAAGCCTTCTTCACTGCCCTGTCTATCTGCAGTAAAACGTTGGCCCATTTCAGCCACAGCTAACAGGGAATAAAATACTCGTATGATCAACTCTTCCAGAGAGTTATAAATCTGTGGAATTTTCTGCCTCAGAAAACAGTGGAGGCCATTTTCCTGGACGCTTTCAAGAGAGAGTTATACAGTGCTCTTAAAGATAGCAGAGTCAAGGGATTGGGGGGGGGGGTTGGTTGGGGGGTGGGGGGTGTTCAATTTAGTTAAAAAACTTAAAGCACACGGTATTGGGGGTTCGGTATTGATGTGGGTAGAGAACTGGCTGGCAGACAGGAAGCAAAGAGTAGGAGTAAACGGGTCCTTTTCAGAATGGCAGGCAGTGACTAGTGGGGTACCACAAGGTTCAATGCTGGGACCCCAGCTATTTACAATATATATTAATGATCTGGATGAGGGAATTGAATGCAACATCTCCAAGTTTGCGGATGACACGACGCTGGGGGGCAATGTTAGCTGTGAGGAGGATGCTAGGAGGCTGCAAGGTGACTGTGATAGTCTGGGTGAGTGGGCAAATGCATGGCAGATGCAGTATGAAGTGGATCAATGTGAGGGTATCCATTTTTAGGGGCAAAAACGCGAAAGTAGACTATTCCCTGAATGGTGGCCGATTAGGAAACGGGGAGATGCAACGAGACCCGGGTGTCATGGTACACCAGCCATTGAAAGTAGGAATGCAGGTGCAGCAGGCAGTAAAGAAAGCGAATGGTATGTTAGCCTTCATAGCAAAAGGATGTGAGTATAAGAGCAGGGAGGTTCTACTGCAGTTGTACAGGGTCTTGGTGAGACCACACCTGGAGTATTGCGTACAGTTTTGGTCTCCTAATCTGAGGAAAGACATTGTTGCCAAAGAGGGAGTACAGAGAAGGTTCACCAGACTGATTCCTGGGATGTCAGGACTTTCATATGAAGAAAGACTGGATAGACTCAGCTTGTACTGGCTAGAATTTTGAAGATTGAGGGGGGATCTCATAGAAAATTACAAAATTCTTAAGGGGTTGTACAGGCTAGATGCAGGAAGATTATTCCCGATGGTGGGGAAGTCCAGAACAAGGGGTCACAGTTTAAGGATAAGAGGGAAGTCTTTTAGGATCGAGATGAGAAAATCATTTTTTACACAGAGAGTGATGAATCTGTGGAATTCGCTGCCACAGAATGTAGTTGAGGACAGTTCATTGGCTATATTTAAGACGGAGTTAGATGTGGCCCTTGAGGCTAAAGGGATCAGGGGGTATGGAGAGAAGGGAGGTTGGATGATCAGCCATGATCATATCGAATGACGGTGCAGGCTCGAAGGGCCGAATTGCCTACTCCTGCACCTATTTTCTATGTTTCTATGTAAGAATAAGGGGGAGACCATTTAGGACTGAGATGAGGAAAGACCTTTTTACCCAGAGAGTTGTTAATCTGTGGAATGTTCTGCCTCATAGGGTGGCGGAGGCCAATTCTCTAGACACTTTCTAGAGAGAGTTAGATAGAGCTTTTAAAGATAGCGGAGTCAGGGGAAATGGGGAAAAGGCAGGAACGGGGTACTGATTGTGGATGATCAGCCGTGATCACAGTGAATGGCGGTGCTGGCTCGAAGGGTCGAATGCCCTCTACTCCTGCACCTATTGTCTATTGTCCATTGTCAACAGCGATGAAAGCACGAGATGGATTTGTGCAAGCAACATAATTTGTGTACAATATGAAAAATCACGATAGTTGACTGAAGCATTTGATCAATTCTTGCCGCTTAGATCAATGAATCAGTGTTCAGCATCACCGTTATACACTGACCGACAAGCAAAATAAATAAATGTTGTACATACCCAGAACATCGATTAGTATTGATGAATATGTGGGTTCTGGTCATATTGTTAAAGGCCTCACAGACATATCTCCCAATGTCTCTAGCGGAAACATTGGGAATGGTGAGTTTGTCTCCACTCTGGACCAAGTTATCTTGACGGTACAAGCTCAACACAGCAGCTGGTTTAGACTCTGCAGAACAGGTTAACGTGACGTCGGTCCCGGAAGTGTAAACAAGGGTGTCGGGATCACGAACTATAATAGGAATATCCGGCCCGTCTACAACAAACGCACAAAGAGACAAAAGAACAAGGGATTGTGGTGAATGTGAGGAAGTGGGGGAATGGAGGGAGAAGGGGAGCGGGAGCAGGGAGAGTAGACCATCACCTCAGGAAGCGCTCACCATAACATAATCACATAACACAAAACATAGAACATGGAACAGTAAACGCAGACACACAGAAAGTAATAATAATAATACATTTTATTTATGGGTGCCTTTCAAGAGTCTCAAGGACACCTTACAAAAATTTAGCAGGTAGAGGAAAAACATGTAAGCGGAATGAAATAAATAGTAGAGACATGACTAGTACACAAATTAAAGACAGAATTCAATTCAAAACACAATATGAGGCAATTAATGCACAGATGAAAAGGGAGGGGGACGTGGGGCTAAGGATAGGCAGAGGTGAAGAGACGGGTCTTGAGGCGGGACTGGAAGATGGTGAGGGACACGGAATTGCGGATCAGTTGCGGGAGGGAGTTCCAGAGCCTGGGAGCTGCCCTGGAGAAGGCTCTGTCCCCAAAACGGCGGAGGTTGGATTTGTGGATGGAGAGGAGACTGGCTGATGTGGATCTGAGGGACCGTGAGGGTTGGTAGGGGGAGAGGACGTCAGTGAGATATGGGGGGGGGGGGGGGGTCAGATGGTGGAGGGCTTTGTAGGTGAGGATCAGGATTTTGTAGGTGATCCGCTGGGAGATGGGAAGCCAGTGAAGTTGTTTGAGGACTGGAGTGATGTGATGCCAGGGTTTGGTGTGGGTGATGAGTCGGGCGGCTGCGTTCTGGACCAGTTGGAGTCGGTTGATGTAGGCGGAGCTGATGCCAAGGAGAAGTGAGTTGCAATAGTCCAGTCGGGAGGAGATGAAGGCATGGATGAGTCTTTCAGCAGCGGGCGGTGTGAGAGAGGGTCTGAGTTTGGCGATGTTGCGGAGGTGAAAGAATGAGGTTTTAATGACATGGCGGATTTGAGGCTCAAGGGAGAGGGTGGAATCAAAGATCACGCCAAGGTTGCGGGCCTGGAGAGATGGGGAGACAGTGGTGCCGTCGATGGTGAGAGTGGGGTTATTGATTTTGTTGAGTGTGGATTTGGAGCCTATGAGGAGGAATTCTGTTTTACCAATAAAGTAGGTGGAGTAGTAGGCCATTTGGCCCTTCGAGCCAGCACCGCCATTCAATATGATCATAGCTGATCATCCAAAACCAGTACCCCATTCCTGCTTTCTCCACATATCTCTCGATTCCGTTAGCCCGAAGAGATCGATCTAACTCTCTCTTGAAAACATCCAGTGAATTGGCAACTCTCTGGGTAAAAACGTTTTTCCTCATCTCGGTCCTAAAAGTTTACCCACTTATTCTTCAACTGTTACCCCATGTTCTAGACTCCCCCAACATGAGGAGCATTTCCCCTGCATCTAGCTGGTCCAATCCCTTATGAAGTTGGCATAGTTCTGTAAGATCCTCTCTCTGAAACATGATGAAAGGATGGATCGACTGGGTTGGCATTCATTGGAAATTAGGATTAGGGGATCTTCTGGAATTATTAAATTCTTAAGGGAATGGATAGGCTAGTTGGAGAATTAAATGTTCTCGATATCGGCGGAGCCCAGAACCAGTGTGACGGTTTAAGAATAAAGGGAGGCCATTTAAGACTGATGTGAGAAATAAACTTTTCCACGCAGAGAGTTGTGAATTTATGGAATTCCCTGCCACAGAGGACAGTGGAGGCCAACTCACTGGATGGATTTAAGAGAGAGTTAGATAGAGCTCAAGGGGCTAGTGGAGTCAAGGGATATGGGGAGAAGGCAGGCACGGGTTATTGATTGGGGACGATCAGCCATGATCGCAATGAATGGCGGTGCTGGCTCGTAGGGCCGAATGGCCTCCTCCTGCACCTATTTTCTATGTTTCTGTGTTTCTATCTCAATTAATGGCGGTGGCAGGCTCGATGGGCCGAATGGTCTCCTCCTGCACCTATTGTCTATGTTTCTATGTTTCTATCTCAATGAATGGCGGTGCAGGCACGAAGGGCCGAATGGTCTCCTCCTGCACCTATTTTCTATGTTTCTATGTTTCTAAGTGGTGAATGATGCCCGGCCACTTACAAAATACATTGAGAGGGAACGGCTCGCTTGTCTTCGCGCTAACCGGGTTGGAGGCCCGGCAGGTGAACGGCCCGTCCAATCGCAATACTCCGGTAATGATGAGTGTGGTGTTAGAGGCGCTCAGTTCCAACCTGCCGCCGTTAGATATCACGCTATTGTCTTCACTCCACGTGTAAGAGACGTGAGTCCCGGTCGCGACGCAGGTCAAGAACACGGTGTCATAGTGCTCTATGAAGCTGTTGGCATTGGAGGTGATATTGGGTATGGAAACAGGCTCTGTAAAATACACAGGAGCCCGTGGTTAGTGCACAGTTGAGCAAGGAACAAAACACATAAGATTCAAATGTTCTCAAACGTTTCAAAGGTCTTTCCTTATCAGGTCACCACAGGTGGAGAAGGAATTGCTGATCAATAAAATTCCATCAGCGTGATTAACAAACAGCAATAATGTTTAAACACACCTCAGCAAGGTGGAGGAAGCTAACACACGCAACACTTTACAACCCCCTCAATATAACTTCGAGTTACACTTCGAGGTGTCTCGACCCGAATCGTCACCTATCCCTTCTCTCCACAGATGCTGCCTGTCCCGCTGAGTTACTCCAGCATTTCGAACACGTTATTATCTGAATGGCGTTTAAGAAGGAACTGCAGATGCTGGAAAATCGAAGGTACACAAAAAAGCTGGATAAACTCAGCGGGTGCAGCAGCATCTATGGAGCGAATGAAATAGGCAACGTTTCGGGCCGAAACCCTTCTTCAAGCGAAGGAAATTTCTGAATGGTGGCCGATTAGGAAAGGGGGAGATGCAACGAGACCTGGGTGTCATGGTACACCAGTCATTGAAAGCAGGCATGCAGGTGCAGCAGGCAGTAAAGAAAGCCAATGGTATGTTAGCATTCATAGCAAAAGGATTTGAGTATAGGAGCAGGGAGGTTCTACTGTAGTTGTACAGGGTCTTGGTGAGACCACACCTGGAGTATTGCGTAAAGTTTTGGTCTCCTAATCTGAGGAACGACATTCTTGCCATAGAGGGAGTACAGAGAAGGTTCACCAGACTGATTCCTGTGATGTCAGGACTTTCATATGAAGAAAGACTGGATAGATTCGGCTTGTACTCGCTAGAATTTAGAAGATTGAGGGGGGATCTTACAGAATTTACAAAATTCTTAAGGGGTTCGACAGGCTAGATGCAGAAAGATTGTTCCCGATGTTGGGGAAGTCCAGGACAAGGGGCCACACACACAGTTTAAGGATAAGGGGGAAATCCGAGATGAGAAAAACATTTTTCACACAGAGATTGGTGAATCTGTGGAATTTTCTGCCACAGAAGGTAGTTGAGGCCAGTTCATTGGCTATATTTAAAAGGGAGTTAGATGTGGCCCATGTGGCTAAAGGGATCAGGGCGTATGGAGAGAAGGCAGGTACAGGATACTAAGTTGGATGATCAGCCATGATCATATTGAATGGCGAATGGTGCAGGCTCGAAGGGCCGAATGGCCTCAACTCCTGCACTAATTGTCTATGTTTCCATGTTTCTATCTTCCACTCACCGCAAGAAGGAAATGCCAATAATAATTCAAGAGTTCATGATTGAACGCGATCGAGGTCAAACACACCGAGTGCCTGCAGTGTGATGGTCGCTGAGGCTTGAGCGCCGCTGCCAACTGCATTGACTGTCACTCTGTAATCCCCGTTGTCCGACTCGTTCACCGATCTCAGCACCAGCGACCCGCTGGTGAAATTTAAATCCACCCCTGACTTGTACCCAGGAAGGATCACCAGATTTGGTGCGAGCCACTGGACGATCCTTTTCGATTTGAAATCCCAGTTTCCACCGGAGATAGCACTGGACGGCCGCACCGTGAACTCCGCGTCTCCCCCGATGGGGACATATGAGTCGTTCTGTGCCGGCTCGACGGTAAATCTCTGCGACCCGCCTGGGGATGAGAGACGCGCATGAGAGCGGGTGAAAGTTCACAAGTGATAGGAGCAGAATTAGTCCATTCGTCCCATCAGTGCTACCCCGCCATTCAATCATGACTGATCCATCTCTCTCCCTCCGAACCCCATTCTCCTGCCTGCACCCCATAACCCCTGACACCCGCACTAATCGACAATCTATCTATCTCTGCCTTAAATATAAATACCCACTGACGTGTGGCCTCCACCGCCGTCTGTGGCAAAGGATACCACAGATTCACCATCCTCTGGATAAAGAAATTCCTCCTCATCTATTTCATAGAAACTTAGAAACATAGACAATAGGTGCAGGAGTAGGCCATTCGGCCCTACGGCCCTTCGAGCCTGCACCATTCGCCATTCAATATGATCATGGCTGTTCATCCAACTCAGTATCCTGTACCTGCCTTCTCTCCATACCCCCGGATCCCTTTAGCCACAAAGGCCACATCTAACTCCCTCTTAAATATAGCCAATGAACTGTGTGGCCTCAACTACCTTCTGTGGCAGAGAATTCCACAGATTCGCCACTCTCTGTGTAAAAAATCCCTGACACCCGCACTAATCAAGAACTTGGCAATCACTGCCTTAAATATATCCACTGACGTGTGGCCTCCACCGCCGTCTGTGACAAATAATCCAACAGATTCACCACCCTCTGACTAAAGAAATTCCTCCTCATCTCTTTCCTAAAATAACACCCCTTTAATTCCGAGGCTGTGCCCTCTGGTCCTAGACTCCCCCCACGAAGTGGAAACATCCTCTCCACGTCCACTCTAATCCCCACACACTTGTATGAATTTAATTCTGCCGTTCCCCGCGACCCGCTCGGCGACACAAACCACCGCGTTGTCGGTCTGACAGAGCGACTCTCACCCGTGGATATGACGAGGCAAAAGGCGAGCGCGGTCAGCGGCGGCAGCTCCATCCCGTGCTGGCAGCGTCCGTCTCGGTGACACTCACTCACTCACTCACTCACTCACTCACCCACTCACTCACTCACTCCCTCACTCACTCACTCACTCAGTCACTCACTCACTCACTCACTCACTCACTCACTCACTCACTCACTCACTCGCTCGCTCGCACACTGAGCCGCGCTCATTGACAGTGCAAGTGTTGGGCAAATTCCTGTGTCTGCCGGTCTGTTTCTGTGATGTTCCTCGTTCCATGGAAGCCCACCCCCCTCGCGCCACACTCACTCACACACACTCACACACTCTCACACACACACACACACACACTCACTCACACACACACACACACACACACACACACACACACACACACACACACACACACACACACACACACACACACACACACACACACACACACACACACACACACACACACACACACCCATACACACACACACACACACACACACACACACACACACACACACACACACACACACACACACACACACACACACACACACACACACACACACACACACACACACACACACACACACTGCCTACTCCTCATATCCCCTGACCCCGCTCTCTTTAAGAGCCCAATCTAGCTCTCTCTTGAAAGTATCCAGAGAACCGGCCTCCACCGAGGCAGAGAATTCCACAGACACACAACTCTCTGTGTGGAAAGGTGTTTCCTCGTCTCCGTTCCAAATGGCCGACCCCTTATTCTTAAACTGTGTTTGTGGCCCATGGCTCTGGACTCCCCCAAAATTGGGAACATGTTTCCTGCCTCTAGCGTGTCCAAACCCTTAACAATCTTGTATGTTTCAATCGTATCAAGAGTCAAGAGTCTAGAGAGTTTATTGTCATGTGTCCCAGATTACCCGTTATCTCTTATTTGTACTTTATCAGTTTATTTATTCATGTGTGTGTATATATTTATTTTATGGTATATGGACACACTGATCTGTTCTGTAGTCAATGCCATCTATGTTTTGTGTGCTGAAGCAAAGCAAGAATTTTATTGTCCTATACAGGGACACATGACAATAAACTCACTTGAACTTGAACTTGAATGTTCAGAGTTTTGTCGGAGCCAGGTTTAATAGCCTGATGGCTGTGGGGAAGTAGCTATTCCTGAAACTGGATGGTGTAGTCTTCAGGCTCCTGTACCTTCTACCTGAAGGTAGCAGGGAGATGAGTGTGTGGTCAGGATGGTATGGGCCTTTGATGATACTGCCAACCTTTTTGAGGCAGCGACTGCGATAAATCCCCTCGATGGAAGGAAGGTCAGAGCCGATGATGGACTGGGCTGTGTTTACTACTTTTTGTAGTATTTTCCGCTCCAGGGCGCTCAAGTTGCCGAACCAAACCACAATGCAACCGGTCAGCATGCTCTCTACTATGCGCCTGTAGAAGTTAGAGAGAATCTTCCTTGACAAATCGACTCTTCTCAGGAAGTAGAGGCGCTGATGAGCTTTCTTGATAATTGCATCAGTGTTCTGGGACCAGGAGAGATCTTCAGAGATGTGCACGCCCAGGAATTTGAAGCTCTTGACCCTTTCAACCATCGACCTGTTGATATAAACGGGACTGTGGGTCCCCCTCCTACTCCTTCCAAAGTCCACAATCAGTTCCTTGGTTTTGCTGGTGTTGAGGGCCAGGTTATTGTGCTGGCACCATATGGACAGTTGCTCGATCTCTCTTCTATACTCTAACTCATCCCATCAATGATATGTCCCACAACAGTGGTGTCGTCAGCGAACCTGATGATGGAGTTCGCACTGTGACCGGCTACACAGTCATGAGTATAGAGTGAGTACAGCAGGGGGCTGAGCACGCAGCCTTGAGGTGCTCCCGTGCTGATTGTTATCGAGGCTGACGCATTTCCACCAATACGAACAGACTGTGGTCTGTGAATGAGGAAGTCGAGGATCCAATTGCAGAAGGATGCAATTGTCTATCAAGTGGCGTTACAGTCCCTTACTCAACTAGGAAGTGGCCGATTGGGAACTCCAGGCCGCTGAGAGCGCTCTTTCGGTCCGACGCCTGTGTTCCGATCATCCCGGCGAGAGGGCCTGAAACATCGGGTAGCCGTAGCGACTGTGGAGGGTTCAAGGCCACGACCACGGGTGAACTTAGAGGAAGACGATTGGACTGTATTGCCTTCCCTCGCAGTGGGAAACGTTGATTCCGCTGTGTGGGGATGTCCATGTTAAATTATATCGTGTGTTGTGTTATTTTTATTCGTACGGCTGTATGGTAACTCAAATCTCCCTGTACCAATGGGTGCATGTGACAATAAATGACTAATCTCTTGAACCCTTGAACTACCTCCTCGGGCAGCTCGTGAGAGATGCTACCCGACCCGCTTATTTGCTCCAGCAATTTGTCCCTTTCCATGCTCTCCAGAGACTCTCGCAACGTTTAAGAAACAGTTAGACAGGTACATGGATAGGACAGGTTTGGATGGATATGGGCCAAACGCGGACAGGTGGGGTAGTGTAGCTGGGACATTGGTGGCCGGTGTATGCGATTTGGGCCTGTTACTACACTGAATCACTCTATAACACTCTGCCTGACCCGCTGAGTTACTCCTATTTTGGAGCAGTTCTCCTCCTTTCTCCGAAGACAGCTCTCACTCTGGTCTCGAACCGACACGTTGCATATTTCCTTCGCTCCATAGATGCAGCCTTTTTGTGTCTATGCCTATAGTAACAACCTTCCTCCAGTGGTCACCGATGTTGTAGAAGCACCGGACCGCTGTAGGAGGCGCTGTTATTGGGAACCATCATCCCTGGGCGCGGAATAAGGACACAAAACGCTGGAGTAACTAGCGGGTCAGGCAGCATCGCTAGAGGGAAGGGATGGGTAGTCGAGACCCTTCTTCAGACAGTGCGTCAGAGGAAAGGGAAACTAGAGATATAGACAGTGATGTAGAGAGATATGGAACAAATCAATGGTTTAGTGTTAGTTCAGTTTGTTGTCCCGTGTAGCGAGGTACAGTGGAAAGATTTCTTGTCGCCTGCTATCTATCCAGTCAGCGGAAAGACTGGGCATGATTACAATCGAGCCGTCCACAGTGTACAGATACAGGATAAAGGGAATAACGTTTAGTGCAAGGTCAAGCCACCAACGTCAGATCAAGTATATTCCGAGGGTCACCAATGAGGTAGATAGTAGATATTTGGTTTTGGTAGGATGATTCAGTTGCCTGATAACATAGAAACATAGAAAACATAGAAACATAGAAACATAGAAAATAGGTGCAGGAGGAGGCCATTCGGCCCTTCGAGTCTGCACCGCCATTCAATATGACCATGGCTGATCATCCAACTCTGTATCCCGTACCTGCCTTCACCCCATACCCCCTGATCCCTTTAGCCACAAGGGCCACATCTAACTCCCTCTTAAATATAGTCAATGAACTGTGGCCTCATCGTGTTAACAAGTAAGTGGACTGGGATTGAACACCCGTTTGCGTGGAGATCAGAGGAACTGTCGACGCGGCCTTACATATAGAAACACAAACAGATTCAGAGTGCTGGAGTAACTCAGCGGGTCAGGCAGGCAGCATCTCTGTGGAGAACGTGGGCAGGTACAAAGTGCTGCAGTAACTCAGCGGGACAGGCAACATCTCTGTGGAGAACGTGGACAGGTACAAAGTGCTGGAGTAACTCAGTGGGGCAGAGAATTCCACAGATTCACCACATTAATTTCTCACCTCGGTCGTAAAATACTTCCCTCTTATCCTTAAACTGTGGCCCCTTGTTCTGGACACCAACATCGGGAATAAGCGTCCTGCATCTAGCCTGTCCAACCGCTTATGAATTTTAAGAAGGAACTGCAGATGCTGAAGAATCGAAGGTACACAAAAAAGCTGGAGAAACTCAGCGGGTGCAGCAGCATCTATGGAGCGAAGGAAATAGGCAACGTGTCGGCCCGAAACCCTTCTTCAGAATGAATTTTGTAAGTTTCTGTAAGGTCCCACCTCAATCTTCTAAATTCTGGCGAGTACAAGCCGAGTCTATCCAGTCTTTCATCATTTGAAAGTCCTGCCATCCCAGGAATCAGTCTGGTGAACCTTCGCTGTACTCCCTCTATGGCAAGAATGTCGGTCCTCAGATTAGGAGACCAAAACTGTACGCAATACTCCAGGTGTGGTCTCACTAAGACCATGTACAACTGCAGCAGCACCTCCCTGGTCCTATACTCAAATTATTTTGCTATGAATGCTAACATACCATTCGCTTTCTTCACTGCCTGCTGCACCTGCATGCCTACTTTCAATGACTGGTGTACCATGCCACCCACGTCACGTTGCATCTCCCCTTTTCCTAATCGGCCACCTGCCGGGAAGCTGGGAAGAAACCGTCCTTGAATCTGGATCACACAGGGAGTCTTTCATTTTCCCTGCTCCCTCTATCTCTCTCCCTCTCCCTCTCTCTCTGATCAACGAGCCGTTGTGTTTTGTGATCAGCTGAGCCGAGCTTTCCCCTCCTCCTGTGACGCGGGCGAGCAGTGATCTGGGCGGCGGCGGCAGCAACAGCGGCTCAGACGGAGCTGGCTACGGAGAGAGGCGTTGTTCCGTTCCGATGGCGGACTGTCGGCTCACCGCTGTCCTCGTTTGCCTCTTCGTGTTAACAGGTAAGTGGACTGGGATTGAACACCCGTTTGCGTGGAGATCAGAGGAACTGTCGATGCGGTCTTACATATAGAAAAACAAACAGATTCAGAGTGCTGGAGTAACTCAGCGGGTCAGACAGGCAGCATCTTTGTGGAGAACGTGGACAGGTACAAAGTGCTGGAGTAACTCAGCGGGTCAGGCAACATCTCTGTGGAGAACGTGGACAGGTACAAAGTGCTGGAGGAACTCAATGGGACCGGCAGCATCCGTGGAGAGATGGGATAGGTAACGTTTCGGGTCGAGACACTTCTAAAGGTTACTTGAAGTTATATTGAGGGGTTTGGAAAGTCTTGCCTGTGTTAGTTTCCTCCACCGTGCTGAGGTGTGTTAAAACATTATTGCTGTTTCTTTGTCACCCTGATGGAATTTTATTTAACTGTACTTCCTTCTTTACCGTTGACCTGTGGTGACTTGATATTCACTTCCGCCTTCATAGACAACAGCTAATAGATCTTTGTGGCTAGATCTGGGTTTAACATTACCTTTGGATTTATGTGTATCATGTGTTCCGAGCTACAGTGAAACACTTTGTGTTGCAAGCTGTCTAATCAGTTGAGATCACATCACAGGTTCACCTGCACCTCCTCTAACCTCATCTCTTGCATCCGCTGTTCCAGGTGTCAACTTCTCTACATCGGTGAGACCAAGCGCAGGATGGCGATCGCTTCGCCCAAGGCCTCTTTCATCTCGCACTAACCAACCTGATCTCCCGGTGGCTCAGCACTTCAGCTCCCCCTCCCATTCCCAATCTCAATCCGACCTTTCTGTCCTGGGCCTCCTCCATGGCCAGAGTGAGGCCCAGCGCAAATTGGAGGAGCAGCACTTCATATTTCGCTTGGGTAATTTACACCCCTGTGGTATGAACATTGACCTCCAACTTCAGACAGTCCTTGCCTTCTCGCTCCTTCCCCTCCCCCCTCCCCTTCACAGTTCTCCCACAAATCCTACTGTTTCGGCCTTCTACCCCCCCCCCCCCCCCCCCCTTCCAACCCCCAGCCTGCGCTTGGCCTCAACGATGTAGAACATTGACACCTGAACTTTAACCTTGTTTCTTCTCTCCACACATGCTGATTGTTTTCCAAGTTTGCAGCGCCTGCGGTCTCTTAGGAAAAGGGGAGATGCAACGAGACCTGGGTGTCATGGTCCACCAGTCATTGAAAGTAGGCATGCAGGTGCAGCAGGCAGTGAAGAAAGCACATTCATAGCAAAAGGATTTGAGTAGGGAGGGAGGTTCTATTGCAGTTGTAAAGGGTCTTGGTGAGACCACACCTGCAGTATTGCGTACAGTTATGGTCCCCTAATCTGAGGAAAGACTTTCTTGCCATAGAGGGAGTACAGATAAGGTTCACCAGCCTTATTCCTGGGATGGCAGGACTTTCATATGAAGAAAGACTGGATAGACTCGGCTTGTACTCGCTAGAATTGAGGGGGGATCTTATAGAAACTTACAAAATTCTAAAGGGGTTGGACAGGCTAGATGCAGGAAGATTGTTCCCGATGTTGGGGAAGTCCAGAACTAGGGGTCGCAGTTTAAGGATAAGATAGAAGTCCTTTAGGACCGAGTTGAGAAAATCATTTTGTACACAGAGAGTGGTGAATCTGTGGAATTCTCTGCCACATAAGGTAGTTGAGGCCACAATTCATTGGTTATATTTAAGAGGGAGTTAGATGTGGCCCTTGTGGCTAAAGGGATCAGGGGGTATGGAGAGAGGCAGTTACAGTGTACTGAGTTGGATGATCAGTCGTGATCATATTGAATGGCGGTGCAGGCTCGAAGGGCCGAATGGCCTCTACTCCTGCAACTATTTTCTATGTTTCAATAGACTGGAAGACTCGGCTTGTACTCGCTAGAATTTAGAAGATTGAGGAGGGATCTTATAGAAACTTACAAAATTCTTAAGGGGTTGGACAGGCTAGATGCAGGAAGATTGTTCCCGATGTTGGGGAAGTCCAGAACAAGGGGTCACAGTTTAAGGATAAGGGGGGAAGCCTTTTAGGACCGAGATGAGAAAAACACAAGAGTGGGGAATCTGTGCAACTCTCTGCCACAGGTAGTTGATGCCCGTTCATTGGCTATATTTAAGAAGGAGGGTGATGTGGCCCTTGTAGCTGAAGGGATCAGGGGGCAGTGGAGGCCAAGTCACTGGATGGATTTAAGAGAGAGTTAGATAGAGCTCTTGGGGCTAGTGGTGTCAAGGGATATGGGGAGAAGGCAGGCACGGATTATTGATTGGGGATGATCAGCCATGATCACAATAAATGGCGGTGCTGGCTCGAAGGGCCGAATGGCCTCCTCCTGCACCTATTGTCTATGTTTCTATGTTTCTATGTTTCTGTTCCTCTTTCATACTGATGTCAGGAGAGTTGGCGGTGTGATGGGCCATAGGTGCCGCCCACCATTCCGACTCTCAGTCTGAAGAAGGGTCTCGACCCGAAACGTCACCCATTCCTTCTATCCAGAGATGTTGCCTGTCCCGCTGAGTTAATCCAGCTGTTTTAGAAGGAACTGCAGATGCTCGAAAATCTACTCCAGCTGTCTGGTCCTACATATTAGTTTGGCTCGGCATGGCTTGGTTTGTTTTATTTTAGTTTAGTTTAGGTTTGGAGATACAACATGGAAATAAACAACAGACAATAGACAACAGGTGCAGGAGTAGAGGCCATTCGGCCCTTCGAGCCAGCACCGCCATTCAATGTGAACATGGCTGATCATCCTCAATCAGTACCCCGTTCCTGCCTTCTCCCCATATCCCCTGACTCTCTCTCGCTATCTTTAAGAGCCCTATCCAGCTCTCTCTTGAAAAAATTCTCTCCAGAGAACCGGCCTCTAAGGCAGAGAATTCCACAGACTCACAACTCTCTATGTGGAAAAGTGTTTCCTCGTCTCCGTTCTAAATGGCCGACCCCTTATTCTTAAACTGTGGTGGTTCTGGACTCCCCCAACATCGGGAACATGTTTCCTGCCTCTAGCGTGTCCCAACCCTTAATAATCTTATATGTTTCAATGAGATACCCTCTCATCCTTCTAAACTCCAGAGTGTACAAGCCGAGCCGCTCCATTCTCTCAGCATATGACAGTTCCGCCATCCCGGGAATTAACCTGGTGAACCTGCGCTGGGCTCCCTCAATAGGCCGCGCCGTCACTTCCGGGCTCGATGACCCTCCACCCCCCCCCCCCCCCCCCTTCATAAAATCAATCTGTAGTTGGTCACCATCACGGAACATCACCTGTGAATGTTCTGCACAGATGCAGAGGTCATGTTGCAGTTGTACAAGACGTTGGTGAGGCCACATTTAGAATATTGTGTTCAGTTCTGGGCACCATGTTATAGGAAATATATTGTCAAGCTTGACAGGGTTCAGACAAGATTTACGAGGATGTTGCCAGGACTCGAGGGGCCTGAGCTACAGGGAGAGGTCAGGGGCAGCGCTGGGACTATATTTCTTGAAGCGCAGGAGGATTAGGGGTGATCTTATAGAGGTGTACAATATGACGAGAGGAATAGATCATGTAGATAGACGCACAGAGTCTCATGCCCAGAGTAGGGGAATCGAGGACCAGATCAGTTCAAGGTGGAGGGGTCACGATTTAATATGAATCTGTGGGGCAACCTTTTCACACAGCTTGGTGGGTGTATGGATCGAGCTGCCGGAGGAGGTAGTTGAGGCTGGGTTAGGATTAGGGTCTTAACGTCACCCATCCATGTTCTCATGTCTGGGGCCAACAGCGGCGACCACTAGAGGAAAATTGCTACTGCAGGAACAGGTACAAAGTACTGGAGTAACTCAGCGGGTCAGACATGCAGCATCTCTGTGGAGAACGTGGACAGGTACAAAGTGCTGGAGTGACTCAGCGGGTCAGGCAGGCAACATCCCTATGGAGAACGTGGACAGGTACAAAGTGCTGGAGTGACTCAGCGGGTCAGGATAGGCAAGGTTTCGGGTCAAGACCATTCTTCAGACTCTATTAACAGACCCAGTGTTTCTACCGACCACTCCCCACCCCACCCCAACTCAGTCACCTAACCTAACTCAATCACCTCGACCCGAAACGTCACCCATTCCTTCTCTCCAGAGACACTGCCTGACGCGCTGAGTTACTCCAGCACTTTGTACCTGTCCACGTTCTCCACAGAGATGATGCCTGACCAGCTGAATTACTCCAGCACTCTGTGTCTCCCTCAAAAAAAATATCCATTGACTTGGCCTCCACAGCCACCTGTGGCAATGAATTCCACAGATTCACCACCCTCTGAATATAGAAGTTCCCTCTCGTCTTCTTTCTGAATGAACGTCATTGTATTCCGAGGCTGTGCCCTCTGGTCCTAGACTCTCCCACTAGTGGAAACATCCTCTCCACATCCACTCTATCCAAGGCCTTTCACTATTCGGTGAAGGTTCAATGACCTACCAGCTCATCCTTCTAAACTCCAGCGAGTACAGGCCCAGCGCCGACAAACGCTCATCGTATGTTAACCCACTCATTCCTGGGATGGTTCTTGTAAAATCTCCTCTGGACTCTCTCTCCATTCACGCTAGAGGCAGGAAACATGTTCCCGATGTGGGGGGAGTCCTGAACCAGGGGCCACACACACAGTTTAAGAATAAGGGGTCGGCCATTTAGAACGGAGACGAGGAAACACATTTCCACCCAGAGAGTTGTGAGTCTGTGGAATTCTCTGCTCAGAGGGGGGTGGAGGCCGGTTCTCTGGAGCGAATTATTTCAAGAGAGAGCTAGATAGGGCTCTTAAAGATAGCGAGAGAGGGTCAGGGGATATGGGGAGAAGGCAGGTTTGGGGTACTGATTGGTGATGATCAGCCATAATCATATTGAATGGCGGTGCTGGCTCGAAGGGCCGAATGGTCTCTACTCCTGCACCTGTTGTCTGTTGTGTGTTGTAGTCACGGGGGATGTGTCACATTTGACCGCCTCGAATGGCGGAGTGGCATTGATGGGCCGAATGGCCCAATTCTGCTCCTATCACTTGTGGACATTTCCACGCTCTCATGCGCGTTTCTCATCCTCAGGCGGGTCGCAGGGATTTACCATCGTGCTGGAAAAGAGCGACTTAAATGTCCCCATCGGGGGAGACGCGGAGTTCACGGTGCGGCCGTCAAGTGCTATCGAAGATGGAACGTGGAATTTCAAATCGAAAAGGATCGTCTTGTGGATTGGAACAAATCCGTCGATCCATGCTGAGTACAGGTCACGGGTGGATATAAACTTCACCACCGGGTCGCTGGTGCTGAGGTCGGTGAACGAGTCGGACAACGGGGATTACACAGTGAAACTCACTGCAGTTGCCACCGGTACTCTAGCCACAGCGACCATCACACTGCAGGCACTCGGTGAGTTTGACCATGTTCATTGTCAATGTTTTACCCACAGTCTGTTGTTGCTCAAGTGATCTTCGTATCCTTCAATCCAGAGAGAGTAGAGAGGGTTTTATTGTCATATGTCCCGGACGGGAGAATGAAATTCCTGCTTGCTGCAGCACAACACAATATGTGAATATGTAAACACTGTAT
The DNA here is from genome assembly GCF_028641065.1 of Leucoraja erinaceus. Taxonomy (NCBI): domain Eukaryota; kingdom Metazoa; phylum Chordata; class Chondrichthyes; order Rajiformes; family Rajidae; genus Leucoraja; species Leucoraja erinaceus. The sequence goes on from NW_026576380.1 coordinate 59,287, forward strand.
ATAACGGGGGAAGCGACAAAACATGAAAACGTTCGATAAATAATATAGTGCAAATAACTAATATTAATATAATCTTTTCAGTTCAGAGCTTAGAGCTTATTCGATGTTGTGTTTAGTAGCCTGATGGCGGTGGGGAAGCAGCTATTCCTGAACCTGGACGTTACAGTCTTCAGGCTCCTGTACCTTCAGATTCAGATTCAAGATTCAATCTTTATTGTCGTTGTGCAGTGTACAGTACAGAGACAACGAAATGCGGTTAGATTCTCCCCCAGAAGAGTGAACATGGAATATAATGAGCAATAAATATATATACGTACATACAGTAATGATATTACAAATTTTGAGGGGGAAGGAGGTCCGGGGGATGGGCCTTCTTCCTGGTGGCAGTGGTGAGATGAGTGTGTGGCCAGGATGGTGTGGGTCTTTGATGATGTTGGCTGCCTTTAGACGCAGCGACTGCGATAGGTCCCCTCGATGGTGGGGAGGTCAGTGCTGGTGATGGACTGGGCAGTGGTCACAACTTTAAAAACATTTTTTTTTAAATTAGAAGCATATACATATCATAGAAACATAGAAACATAGAAAATAGGTACAGAAGTTGGCCATTCGGCCCTTCGAGCCTGCACCATTCGCCATTCAATATAATCATGCCTGATCATCCAACTCAGTATCCAGTACCTGCCTTCTCTCCATACCCTCTGATCCCTTTAGCCACATGGGCCACATCTAACTCCCTCTTAAATATAGCCAATGAACTGTGGCCTCAACTACCTTCTGTGGCAGCGAATTCCACAGATTATCCACTCTCTGTGTGAAAAAAAATGTTTTTTTCATCTCGGTCCCTAAAGATTTCCCCCTTATCCTTAAACGGTGACCCCTTTTTCTAGACTTCCCCAACATCGTGAACAATCTTCCTGCATCTAGCCTGTCCAACCGCTTAAGAAGTATAAAGCCCTAGTGAGAACGTTGTCCAACCGTTCCAAGGTTATCCCTGCCAAATAGTGACCCTCCCCCTCCCACTGCGCCCATAATCTTCCAACAAGTCCAAACTCATCCCGAAATTCCTCAAGACAGAATGGGCAGGGGGGAGGGGGGTCAATAACCCCTGCCTGCCTTCACCCCATATCCCTTGACTCCACTAGCCCCTAGAGATCAATCTAACTCTCTCTTAAATCCATCCAGTGACTTGGCCTCCACTGCCCCCTGTGGCAGGGAGTTCCACAAATTCACAACTCTCTGGGTGAAAAAGTGTCTCCTCATCTCAGTCCCAAATGGCCACAGATTCACACAACTCTCTGGGTGAAAACATTTTTGCTCAACTCAGTCTTAAATGACCTCCCCCTTTTTCTAAGACGGTGTGTGGCCCCTGGTTCTGGACTCCCTCGACATTGGGAACGTTTTTCCTGCATCTAGCTTGTCCAGTCCCTTTATAATTTTATATGTATATACAATGTTTCGGAAAGACAATATATGAACAGCAACAAGCCATTTACTGTGTACAGATACATGATGAGGGAATAACATTTAGTGCAAGGTAAAGCCAGCAAAGTCAGATCAACGATAGTCCGAGGGTCACCAATGAGGTAGGTAGTAGTTCAGGACAGCGCCTACTATTGTAGGACAATAGACAATAGACAATAGGTGCAGGAGTAGGCCATTCGGCCCATCGTGCCGGCACCACCATTCAATGTGATCATGGCTGATCATCCCCAATCAGTACACCGTTCCTGCCTTCTCCCCATGTCCCCTGACTGCTATCTTTAACATAGAAACATAGAAACATAGAAAATAGGTGCAGGAATAGGCCATTCGGCCCTTCGAGCATGCACCGCCATTCAATATTCAACTCATTAATATATCTTCCGGGTTTAACTAGGAGCGTGCGGGGTGGAAAGTCCCGGTTTGGCAATTGAGCTGGATGACATGTCACACCCAGGTGTTCTCAGCTCTGATATAGCACTCACGATAATTAGATCAGGCAATTATCTTGGGCTCTTAAGTTGGGATATGCTGGAGTAACTCAGCGGGTCAGGCAGCATCTCTGTGGAGAACGTGTAAAGGTGCGTTGCTTTGAGTTTTTTTCTTTTTGATTCTTCTGAAAAACGATCTTGACCCTCAGTGTCACCTATCCATGTTCTCCAGAATGCTACCTTATCTCGCTGAATTAGGGGTGATCTGGTCCTTGATGATGCCACTGGCCTTGCCGAGGCAGCGTGAGGTGTAGATGGAGTCGATGGAAGGGCAGTTCGTTTGATGTGATGGTTTGGGCTGCGTCTAAAATTCATTAACATTTAGTTATTGGGAAAAGCATGTTCCTGAATCTAGAGGTCACGGTTTTCGGGCTCCTGTACCTTCTTTCCGATGGCAGGAGTGAAATGAGAGAATGACCAGGGTGACGTGGGCCTCTGATGATGCTGGCTGTCCTTTAGAGGCAACGGTTCTTGTAGATGGTCAGCATATGTGATGGACCTTCATTGGTGGGGAGGTCTGGACATAGAAACATAGAAACATAAAAATTAGGTGCATGAGTAGGCCATTCGGCCCTTCGAGCCTGCACCGCCTTTCAATATGATCATGGCTGATCATCCAACTCAGTATCCCGTACCTGCCTTCTCTCCATACCCTCTGATCCCCTTGGCCACAAGGGCAAAATCTAACTCCCTCTTAAATATAGCCAATTAACTGGCCTCAACTACCCTCTGTGGCAGAAAGTTCCAGAGATTCACCACTCTCTGTGTGAAAATAGGTCTCCTCCTCTCGGTTTTAAAGGATTTCCCCTAAATCCTTAAGTTGTGACCCCTTGTCCTGGACTTCCCCAACATTGGGAACAATCTTCCTGCATCTAGCCTGTCCAACCACTTAAGAATTTTTTTATAAGATCCCCTCTCAATCTCCTAAATTCTAGAGAGTATAAACCAAGTCTATCCAGTCTTTCTTCATAAGACAGCCTTGACATCCCAGGAATCAGTCTGGTGAACCTTCTCTGCACTCCTTCTATGGCAATAATGTCCTCCCTCAGATTTGGAGACGAAAACTGTACGCAATACTCCAGGTGTTGTCTCACCAAGACCCTGTACAACTGCAGTAGAACCTCCCTGCTCCTATACTCAAATCCTTTTGCTATGAAAGCCAACATACCATTCGCTTTCTTTACTGCCTGCTGCACCTGCATGCCCACCTTCAATGGCTGGTGTACCATGACACCCAGGTCTCGCTGCATCTCCCCCTTTCCCAATCGGCCACCATTTAGATAATAGTCTGCTTTCCCGTTTTTGCCACCAAAATGGATAACCTCACATTTATCCACATTATACTGCATCTGCCAAACATTTGCCCACTCACCCAGCCTATCCAAGTCACCTTGCAGTCTCCTAGCATTCTCCTCACAGCTAACACTGCCCCCCAGCTTAGCGTCATCCGCAAACATGGAGATATTGCCTTCAATTCCCTCATCCAGATCATTAATATATATTGTAAATAGCTGGGGTCCCAGCACTGAACCTTGCGGTACCCCACTATTCACTGCCTGCCATTGTGAAAAGGACCCGTTTACTCCTACTCTTTGTTTCCTGTTTGCCAGCCAGTTCTCTATCCACATCAATACTGAACCCCCAATGCCGTGTACTTTAATCAGGACCTGTGATGATCCTTCAATGGAGGGGAGGTCAGTATCTGTGTTGGCTCTTTGATGGTGGGGTGGTCAGTATTTGTGATGAACCTTTGGTGATGGGGAGGTCAGCTTCGATGATGGACCCTTGATGGTGGGAGGCCAGTACCTGTGATGGACCGGGCAGTGTTGGCGTTGAAAAGAAGCTGTTCCTGAAACTGGACGCCAGTTTCCTCTAACACGTTCTCATTCCGCACTGTCTCAATCTTTCATTAATCCACCACCTTCTGTGTTTTGTTCCTTATTCACCTGTGCATTAACCACCACCTCCTGTGTATTTAACAGAGCCTGTTTCCACACCCAATATCACCTCCAATGCCAACAGCTTCATAGAGCACAATGCCACCATAATCTTGACCTGTGTCGCGACCGGGACTGACGTCTCTTACACGTGGAGTGAATACAATAGCGTGATATCTAACGGCGGCAGGTTGGAACTGAGCGCCACTAACGACACACTCATCGTTACCGGAGTATTGCGGTCGGACGGGCCGTTCACCTCCCGGGCCTCCAACCCGGTTAGCGCGAAGACAAGCGAGCCATTCCCTCTCAATGTATTTTTTAAGTGTCTGGGCCATCATTCATCACTTGTTACCTGTCCTGCTAAGCGAGATGATTCAGGGGAGAGAGGACAGTGGGTGGGGGGGGGGGGGGGGGCATTAGGGAAAAGTGCATTACATGGATACATTCATTTAATATAGAGATATGTGAGGTGTTCCAAATGACCTAATTGGACTCCTATTCCTTATGACCATATACCCTTAAACTAGAGAATAGATTGGAAGGGGGAGGAGGGAAATGAAGGGGGTAGGGGGGAATGTGTAGGGAGGGAGGGTAGACGCTGGTTTACACCGACGATAGGCACACACATGAAATTGAGTAACTGAGCGGAACAGGCAGCATCTCTGGAGAGAAGGAATGGATATGGTCTGTTTCTGCCAGTGGTGTGTCTGGGAATCTAAGTCTAGGCCCAAAGAGTTCTGGACCGCCGGGAGGAAAGGCGAATTCAAGTCTCAGGTCGGCTCTTGTGGACTAGAGAGCCTAAGAATTAAATGATGTAATTTTAGGCTGGAGATGAGGAGGAATTTCTTTGGTCAGAGGGTGGTGAATCTGTGGATTTCATTGGCACATAAGGCGGTGGACGCCTAATCAATGGATATTTCTATGGCAGAGATAGATAGATTCTTGATAAGTACGGGTGTGAGGGGTTATGGGGAGAAGGCAGGGGAATGGGGTTCCGAGGGAGAGATAGATCAGCCATAATTGAATGGCGGAGTAGACTGGATGGGCCGAAAGGTCAAATTCTGCTCATATCGCTTATGAGCTGATCATTGGGCCACTGGTATTCATAGAAAGAGCAACCATTTCAATGCCTCCTCAGCAGTACTTGTAACAACTTTCATCTGACCCGTTGTGAGTCTATTCCTGCCATGCCACATCTTTCTTTTGCCTCGAATGAACTCTCTGCGTCTTTCTGCTCAATACAACTAATTGCAAATTTTCTGTTTCAAAACTCTAAAATTACTTCTAATCAATCAATTGTGATCCATCTTAGCAGACAAAAGTCGGGATGCTTTCGCGTGTGAAAAGAGCAATGGACATATTTGAGGAACACAGAAACATAGAAAATAGATGTAGGAGTAGACCATTCGACCATTTGAGCCAGCACCGCCATTCAATATGATCATGGGTGAGCATCCACAATCAGTAAACCCGTTCCTGCTTTCACCTCATACCCCTTGATTCCGTTAGCCCAAAGAGCTAAATCTAACTCTCTCTTGAAATCATCCAGCGAATTGGCCTTCACTGCCTACTGTGGCAGAGAATTCCACAGATTCACAACTCTCTGGGTGAAAATGTTTTTCCTCATCACAGTCATAAATGGCCGACACCTTATTATTAAACTGTGACCCCTGGTTCTGAACTCCGCCATAATTGGGAACATTTTATCCTGCATCTACACTGTCCCATCCTTTAAGTAAGGTATGTTTCCAGAAGATCCCCTCGCATCCGAAATGCCAGTGAATAGAAGTCCAATCGACCCAGAGAGGGGATCTTTTCGAACTATGGAAAATTCTTAAGTGGTTGAACAGGCTAGATGCAGGAATAATGTTCCTCATGTTGGGGGAGTCCAGAACCAGGGGCTACACACAGTTTAATAATAAGGGGTCGGCCATTTAGGACTGAGATGAGGAAAAATCCTTTTCACCCAGAGAGTTGTGATTCTGTGGGATTCTCTGCCACAGAAGACTGTGGAGACCAATTCACTGGATGTTTTCAAGAGCAAGTAAGATTTAGCTCTTAGGGCTAACGGAATCAAGGGATATGGGGAGAAAACTGGAACGGAGCACTGATTTTGAATGATCAACCATGATCATATTGAACGTACTGGCTCGAAGGACCAAATGGTCTACTCCTGCACCTATTGTCTGTGTGTCTATGTTTACTTTTCGATGTTCTATGTTATGTGATTATATTCTAAACAGTAACTCGTGTGGCTTGTTGACCCGGTACATTGGCCGCCGTGTTGGTGAGCGTTTCTTGCGGTGATGGTCTACTCTCCCTCCTCCCGCTTCCCTTCTCCCGGTTCCTCACATTCACCACAATCCCTTGTTCATTTGTCTCTTTGTCCGTTTGTTGTAGACGGGCCGGATATTCCGATTTTACTTCGGAGTCACGTGAGTGACTTCGTGAAGAAGCCCGCTCAGGGCGCAGGCGCGGCATTACGCCAGCAAGTGCAACAGCGGCGGCAGCTGGAGTCAGGCTCTCCAGCTGCACTTTAAAAGCGCACCTTCAGGTAAGTGGACGGTGCGTTGGGAACGGAGCGAGTTGGAGTTGTTTTTTCTTTTGAAAGAAACATGTCCCAACGTAAAAAACTCGCGAGTAGAGCTGCCCGAGCTTTAACTCCACCAGAGGAGTCAATTCCAGCGGGGCAGCAACCAGCCGTACTACGTTTGAAATTCCTCAGACCGAGCCGGTCCCAGTCACGCCAGAGCCTACACGGCGGACTGGGAAAGCCACCAGAAAGACAAACCGGCCGGTCGATTCCGACTCGTCGGAGGAGGAGATGTCCACCCCGAAGCGGGGGAGAGACAGCCGCCTAAGCTGCATCCAGCAGCTATTGGGGGGGATGGTCTACCGGGAGCAGCAGCGCTCTCGGTCAGACAGGACAGGCGCCCCCTCCATGGTGCTGAGTCCGGCACCTCCCTTTGCGACCTCGGACCCGGAATGGGAGGTCAGCATTGGTGACCAGGGGCAGGCTGGTCTGAATATGGGGCAGGCGGAAGGAACCGAAAGAGAGCAGGGTGTGCAGGAAGAGCTGCTAGGGGTCGTAAGCCGATTCGTCGCTACCCCACGGGTTGGGGCACCACTGCAGCCTAGAATGGCTGCCAGTATAAACCATCTCTCCAACAAACCACTGCAGGAGAAGGTGCTCGCCCAAGTGCTGGACGAGCACATAGCCCCGGATAATTGTGAGGCCCTCAAGGTCAAGAGCCTCAATCCTCAAATATGGGGTAACGTGGGGGGACCGATTCGGACTCAGGAGGTCAAACTCCAGCGCGTACTTCGCCTCCTGACGGCGGCTATAACAGCCTACGCGCGGGGTGTCGAGACCATAGACATGACAGCTCACCAACAAGATGTCCTGGCGCTCATGTGCACGACACAATATGAGCTGAACAACCTGAGAAGAGATAACATCAGGCCGGCCCTCAATCCTAAATTTGCAGGATTGTGCAAAGCTCCATCAGTAGAGACCGACTCATTTCTCTTTGGGAAGGACTTGAACAAACAACTCAAGGAGATGGAGGAGGCTTCTAAGACCTTTAGCCTCATGAGGGCACCACCGGCAGCAAATATACCAAAGCTCTTCATTACACCCAGGCGGCAGCACACCGCTGCATCTACCAGTCGGCATCCCGCATATGCGACTGGTCAAAGCTTGGGGCCGCACTATCCCCAGAAACCTTTTTTAGGTCAGGGCCTGCAGCGGACCCCCTGGAAAATGCGCCTCCCCCCAACATCGCCAGCACGTCGACAGAGAACACTCAAAAAGAAAAAACCACAACCCCGCCAATAACCATGGAGGTAGGTGGATCTGGTTCCTACCCGCATATTGAGAATAAGGGTGAATTACTAACAGGGGGAAGGTCACACTGGTTTAAAGAGGCATGGGTAAGGATCACAGATGATAAATATATACTTAATAGTATTCGAGGGTATAAAATAGAATTTATTTCAAAGATACCGCCAGTTCAACACATGCCCGAGAGGGCATTTGTACTCTCCAACAAGCAACAACAGGAGGGACAAGCTGAACTGGTGAGGCTTATAAACAAAGGGGTCCTAGAGAAAACTACTCATGAGCCCTTGGAATTTGTTTCCAACATATTTACTAGAAGTAAAAAGGATGGTGGATGTCGCATCATCATTGACTTGACATCCTTGAATGTATTTGTTAAGTATATACATTTCAAAATGGAAACATTTGTGACTGCTAGACAACTGATTTTCAAAGGATACTATATGGCCAGCATCGATCTCAAAGATGCTTACTATCTAGTACCTATACATAAAGATTATAGCAGATATCTTAAATTTATCTGGATGGGGGAGCTTTGGCAGTATAAAGCACTGCCTAATGGGCTTACTTCAGCTCCAAGACTATTCACTAAAATATTGAAGCCAATCATGGCAACGTTAAGGAAACAAAACCATATAGTCATGGCATATTTGGACGACATCCTCATAGTTGGGAAAACTATGGAATTGGCTGTAGCAGCAGTATCAGCTACTAAACAGCTCCTAGAGACTCTAGGCTTTGTCTTACATCCAGATAAATCTAAGTTAAATCCATCCACATTTATGGACTATCTGGGGTTCATAATTAACTCAGTCCAAATGACTATTACCCTGCCAAGGTGAAAGATGATTGCATTGATACAATCATGTAATAACTTAAAAATAAAGGAAAGACCAACTATTCGACAAGTGGCAGCAGTAATTGGCAAAATGGTAGCAGCATTTCCAGCTATCCAATTTGGACCTTTGCACTATCAAAATTTGCAAAGAGCAAAGATAACGGCACTAAAACGGCACAAAGGTCATTATGATCGGGTCATGACAATACCCCCTGAAGCAATATCAGAGCTACAGTGGTGGATACAATATATTTGGCACAGTTATAGTCCTATTGTTATTACTAATGCTACTTTAGTACTCCAAACCGATGCTAGTGCTCAAGGCTGGGGAGCAACTAACTCCATATCCAGCACAGGTGGTAGATGGACTAACTCAGAATCCTCATTACTATCTACACTGGGCATTAACTCTTTGGAAATGTTGGGCGCCTTTTATGGTTTAAAAGCATATGCATCTAATATGCATCACTTGCATGTTACGTTACAAATAGATAATACAACGGTGGTGGCTTATATTAACCATATGGGCGGCATAAAATCTTTATCATGCGACAAATTGGTCAATACGATTTGGCAATGGTGTGTCGAAAGACATATTTGGCTTTCAGCTACCTATCTACCAGGTAAGCTAAACACAGTGGCGGACACCAGGTCACGGAAATTCAATGACAACATCGAATGGATGTTAAATCCTAAAACATTCGCTAAAATTGTAAAGCAATATGGGAAGCCAGATATAGATTTATTTGCATCAAGACTGAATCACCAACTACCTATCTATGTCGCGTGGGAACCAGATCCGGAGGCAGCAGCGGTAGACGCTTTTACGCTGGATTGGGGAAAGTTTGTTTTTTATGCCTTTCCTCCCTTCTGCCTCATTAGTCGGGTACTTCGAAAAATCCAGACGGATTCAGCGTCTGGAGTTTTGGTAGTGCCCGACTGGCCTACACAGCCATGGTTCCCAATTCTCCATGACATGGTGGTGGAAGCACCTATGGTGTTCCCCAGTCATCCAGGGTTAATGACTCACCCAGTATCAGGCATCAGCCACCCATGCCACAAAGATATAAATCTCCTGGGTTGCAGATTCTAGACCGACCTTACCTGGATCTGGGGTTATCGGAACAAACCATCGCCACCATGTCAGCATCCCTAAGAACATCCACAAAGAGGCAGTACCTAACCTGCATCAGGAAATGGGAAACGTACTGCCAGAAAACGGGGACTGCTTACAAAACAGCCACAGTAGCGGATGTTCTGTAATTCCTGGCGGATTTACATCATCGTGAAGATATGAGCTACAGTGCCATCAACACGGCACGTAGTGCTCTTTCTAATTACCTCAAACCTGCCGGACTTCACGCCATGGGATCCCATCCGCTGGTGGTCAAACTGATGAGGGGCATATTTAACAGCAAGCCCCCCACCCCTAGATATACAAAAATCTGGGATGTCAGTATTGTACTCGCATACCTTCGGGACAGACCACCAGCAAGATCTCTCAGTTTAGAGCAATTGACTTTAAAAACGCTCATGCTGATGGCGCTAGTATCTGCACAGAGGGTCCAGTCCTTACATAAACTTCGACTGGACAACATGGACTCAACATCGGATCAGATCTCATTCACTATTCAAGGTCTGATAAAACAGTCCAGGCCAGGAACATCCAACACGCTAGTGGCATTCCGGGCTTACCCACTAGAGCCACGATTGTGTGTGGTGACCCACATAAATATTTACATAGACACAACCCATAATATCAGAGGAAGTGAGAGAGCCTTATGGGTCAGCCACAGGAAACCACATGGCAGGGTAACAAGCCAAACCATTTCAAGGTGGTTGAAACAGGTTTTGGAAGCTGCTGGAATAAACATTAATATATTTAAATCTCATTCCACCAGGGCAGCATCCACATCATCGGCAGCCAGAATGGATGTGCCTGTGGACATAATCCTCAACAAAGCAGGATGGTCACGGGAAGCAACATTCCGAACATTTTATAATAAGCCGTTGGTGGAACCTGACGTATTTGCAGCCAGCATTTTAGAAACTGCAAATATTTAATTTAAAGCCCGGGGGAGCTATTTTCTTTTGTTATTGTTAATAAATACCGTTTTGTTTTCAAAACAGATTCATTGGTTGATTACAATAACACTTCCTTCCTCAAGAGCTTTCGGTAGTGAGTGAGAAAAACTGTTACACGGTTTGAAATCACAGAGCTTTGAAATCTTCACGAAGTCACTCACGTGACTCCGAAGTAAAATAGTAAGATTAAACGAGAACTTACCAGTTTGAAGTTTGATCTGTATTTTATGAGGAGTTACGATGAGGGATTACGTGCCCTCCGCTCCCACCCTCATTACATGGATCAAACTGATAATTGATGTCTCTTTATTCTTCACTATGTTACTTCAAATACGTGTGTCTGTCTGTGATTCCACACCGCTGCTTGGAAGCATGCCGCGCCTGCGCCCTGAGCGGGCTTCTTCACGTAATCCCTCATCGTAACTCCTCATAAAATACAGATCAAACTTCAAACTGGTAAGTTCTCGTTTAATCTCACTATTATAGTTCGTGACCCCGACACCCCTGCTTACACTCCTGGGACCGACGTCACTTTAACCTGTTCTGCACAGTCTAATCCAGTTGCCATGTTGAGCTGGTACCGTCAAGGTGACTTGGTCCATAGTGGAGACCAACTCAACATTACCAATGTTTCAAGTAAAGACATTGGGAGATATGTCTGTCAGGCCTTTAACAATGTGACCGGAAGGTACAATTCCTCATCAATAGAAATCGATGTTCAGGGTAGGTACAACATTTCTTTATTTTTCTTGTCGGCCAGTGTATAATGTTGATGCTGAACGCTGATTCATTGATCTAATCGGCAGGAATTGATCAAATATATCAATCAACTATCGTGATTTTTCATATTGTACAAAAAGAATGTTGATTACACAAATCCAACTCGTGATTTCGTCGCAGTTGACAATAGACAATAGGTGTCAGAGTAGAGGCCATTCGGCCCTTCGAGACAGCACCACCATTCAATGTGATCATGGCTGATCATCTACAATCAGTACCCCGTTCCTGCCTTCTCCCCATATCCCCGGACTCCGCTATCTTTAGAGCCCTATCTAGCTTTCTCTTGAAAGCATCCTGGGAATTGGAGATTGGCCTTCATCAGTTAGAGGATTGAGTATAGATGTTGGGAGGTTATGCCACAGTTGTAAACGACAACGTTGGTGGGCTCCACTTGATTGCCACGGTATTGGGCACGCTGCAGTAGGAAATACGTTGTTAAGCTGGTGAGAGTTCAGAGAAGATTTTACAATGATGATGCCAGTGCTCGAGGGGCTTGAGTTAAACTTTATTCCTTGGAGCGCAGAAGAACGAGGAATGATTCTATAGACGTGTATCAGATCGGGGAACGAACTTATCGGATGAATACACTGATTCTTTTTACCCAGAGTAGGGGAATCGAGGACCAGGGGATGGATTCAAGGTGAAGGGGAAAAAATTGAATAGGAATCTGAGGGGTAATATTTTCACACAAAGGGTGGTGAGTGTATGGAACGAGTTGAGGTTGGGACTACCCCAACATTTAAGACACTGTTAGGCAGATGCGTGGATAGGACATGCTTGGAGGGATATGGGAGAAGCGTATGCAGGTGGGACTAATGTGGATGGGGCATGTTGGTCGGTGTGGAAGTTGGGCAAGTTGGGCAAGTTGGGCCGAAGGGCCTGTTTCCACGCTGTATCACTCTATGACTCTGAATGTGGGCAGATGGGGCTAGGGTCGAAGGGGAATCTTGCAATAATGGGTTGGGCCGTTGGTCTATTTCCGTGCCTTGTGACTTCATGACTGTACATATTTGGAGAGATCACGTTGCAGGATTTTCCATTATCAATCTCTTTCCATTCACAGAGAACGTGACTGATCTACTGAAACCCAGCGATGAAGTATTTGGTTCTAGATTGATAGAAAGTCATCATGTCATTAGTGATAGGAGCAGAATTAGGCCATTCGGCCGACCAAGTATACCAGACATTTCAAGCAAGGCTGATCTATCTCTCTCTACGAACGCCATTCTCCTGCCTTCTCCCCATAACTCTTGGGGTACTGATTGTGGAGGATCAGCCATGATCACATTCAAAGGGTCGAATGGCCTCTACTCCTGCACCCATTGTCTATTGTCTATTAACAACCGTACTAGCTATCTCTGCCTTAAAAAAAACATCCACTCACATGGCCTCCACAGCCTCCTGTGGCAGTGAATTCCAAAGATTCACCAACCTGGGATGTCAGGACTTTCATATGAAGAAAGACTGGATAGACTCGGCTTGTACTCGCTAGAATTTAGAAGATTGAGGGGAGATCTTATAGAAACTTACACAATTCTTAAGGGGTTGGATAGGCTAGATGCAGGAAGATTATTCCCAACGTTGGCGAAGTCCAGACCAAGGGTTCACAGTTTACGGATAAGGGAGAAATATTTTAGGACCGAGATGAGAAAACATGTTTCACACAGAGAGTGGTGAATCTGTGGAATTATCTGCTACAGGAGGTAGTTGAGGACACAGTCCATTAGCTATATTTAAGAGGGAGTTAGATGTGGCCCTTGTGTCTAAAGGGTTCAGGGGGTATGGAGAGAAGGCAGGTACAGGATACTGAGTTGGATGATCAGCCATGATCATATTGAATGGCGAATGGTGCAGGCTCGAAGGGCCGAATGGCCTCTACTCCTGCACCTATTTTCTATGTTTCTATGTTTCTAACCTCTCACCAAAGAAATTCCTCCTCATCCCCTTAATAAAAGAACGACCTTTAATTCTGAGGCCGTGACCTCTAGTCCAAGACTCTGCCACATACATTCTATCCAAGCTTTTCACTATTTTGAACGTTTCAATGAGGTCCCCCCATCGTTCTTCTAAACTCCAGCGAGTACAGGCCCAGTGTCGGCAAACGCTCATCCCAGATAATAATCTGCCTTCCTCTTTTTGCCACCAAAGTACATAACCTGTCATTTATCCACATCTGTTCCAGACGTCACCCATTCCTTCTCTCTTGGCGGTTTTAATGACCCATGCCCCATCTACACCAGTCCCACCTGCCCGCGTCTGGTCCATATCCCTCCAAGCCGGTCCTATCCTGTCCCGCTGAGCTAGTCCAGCACTTGTGTCTAACATGATTACAATATTGATGATAGATTTTAAACATTCCCCAAAGATGAAGCATGGCACCACTTCTGTGGTGAGTATGTACATACCTGGGTATGTAAAACAAACAACCTCACTCTGAGTATAACGTATTCATTCAAATCGCAACAATGCAGAAGAACGGGAAGTGTTAGATCTTGGGAGGTCATGCTGCAGTTATACACCACATTGGTGAGATCGCATTTAGAATATTGTGTTACGTTCTGGGTATCATGTTATAGGAAAGATATTGTCAAGCTTGAAGGGGTTCAGAAAAGGTTTACGAGGATGTTGCCAGGACTACAGATTGTGGGCAATAGCGAGAGGTTGAGTAGGCTGGGTCTCGAAGGGCCAAATGGCCTCCTCCTATCTTTCCACGTGTCTCTGTGTATATGTTTCTATGTTCTGCCATTGTTTAAATATTTAGTCTGAAGAAGGGTCTCGACCCGAGACGTCACCCATTCCTTAGAAACATAGAAACATAGAAATTAGGTGCAGGAGTAGGCCATTCGGCCCTTCGAGACTGCACCGCCATTCAATATGATCATGGCTGATCATCAAACTCAGTATCCCCTACCTGCCTTCTCTCCATACCCTCTGATCCCCTTAACCACAAGGGCCACATCTAACTCCCTCTTAAATATAGCCAATGAACTGGCCTCGACTACCCTCTGTGGCAGATAATTCCACAGATTCACCACTCTCTGTGTGAAAAAAGTTCTTCTCATCTCAGTTTTAAAGGATTCCCCCCTTATCCTTAAGCTGTGACCCCTTGTCCTGGACTTCCCCAACATCGGGTGCAAACTTCCTGCATCTAGCCTGTCCAACCCGTTAAGAAATGTGTACGTTTCTGTAAAATCCCCCCCTCAATCTTCTAAATTCTAGCGAGTACAAGCCGAGTCTATCCAGTCTTTCTTCATATGAAAGTCCTGTCATCCCAGGAATAAGCCTGGAATCAGGAAACGTCACCCATAAGAACCTCCCTGCTCCTATACTCAAATCCTTTTGTTATGAAAGCTAACATACCATTCGCTTTCTTCACTGCCTGCTGCACCTGCATGCCTTCTTTCAATGACTGGTGTGCCATGACACCCAGGTCTCGCTGCATCTCCCCTTTTCCTAGTCGGCCTCCATTTAGATAATAGAGTGCCTTCCTGTTTTTGCCACCAAAATGGATAACCTCACATTTATCCACATTATACTGCATCTGCCAAACATTTGCCCACTCACCCAGCCTATCCAAGTCACCTTACAGTCTCCTAGCATCCTCCTCACAGCTAACAGTGCCCCCCAGCTTAGTGTCATCCGCAAACTTGGAGATATTGCCTTCAATTCCCTCATCCAGATCATTAATATATCCTTCTCTGCAGAGATGTCGCCTGTCCCGCTGAGTTGCTCTGGCACTTTGTGTCTACCTTGGATATGAACCAGCACATGCAGTTCCTTCGTACATGATGTTTTAACTCTTCATTCCGTCCGCAGAACCGGTGGCCAATGTCAATCTGCGATCCAACAATCCCGAGCCGGTGGAACAGCGATACTCCGTCGTGTTGACCTGCAGCTCCCAGGGAACTCAACTGAAGCGGGAATGGTTATTCAACAATCAACCCTTCCAGCAGAATGACAGGGTGAATATATCCGGAAACACTCTGCTCATTGCCCCAGTAAACAGGGCCGACACAGGGATGTATAAATGTATCGTAAGCAATGGACTGAACAGCGGCAACGCGGAGACCTACCTGGAGGTTTACTGTGAGTACAGAGGCATTCCACGTCTTTAGTTACATTTAGTATCAGTAATAGGGTGGTCACGGTGGCGCAGCGGGAGATTTGCTGCCTTACACCTGTAGCAGAGTCGGTAACCCGGGTTCGACACCGACTACGGGTGCTGTCTGCACGGAGTTTGCATGCTCTCCCCGTAATCTGCATGGGGGGAGTCCAGAACCACAGTTTAAACAGGGGTGAGCCATTTAGGACAGAGATGATGAAAAAAAATGTTTAACCCGGAGAGTTGTGAATCTGTGTAATTCTCTGCCACAAAAGGCAGCAGAGGCCAATTCACTGGATGCTTTCAAGAGAGAGTTAGATTAAGCACTGAGGAGTCAACGGATATGGGGAGAAGGCAGCAACGGGGTACTGATTGTGGATGATCAGCCATGATCATATAGAATGGCGGTGCAGGCTCGAAGGGCCGAATGGCCTCCTCCTGCACCTATTTTATATGTGATAGATGCAAATGTGGCCATTTGGCCCATCGAGCCTGCACCGCCATTCAATCACGGCTGATGTATCTCTCCTTCCCAACCCCATTCTCCTGCCTTCTCCCCATAACCCCTGACACCCGCACTAATCAATAATCTATCTATCCATCTCTGCCTTAAATATATCCACTGACGTGGCCTCCACCGCCGTCTGTGGCATCGAATCCCACAGATTCACCGCCCTCTGGCTGAAGAAATTCCTCCTCATGTCCTTCCTAAAGGAACGTCCTTTAATTCTGATGCTGTGCCCTCTGATCCTAGACTCTCCCACTAGTGGAAACATCCTCTCTAATCAAGCATAGTCTTGCCGCCGACTGGTCAGCGCGCAACACGAGCTTTTCACTGTACCTCGGTACACGTGACAATAAACTAAACTGAACTGAACGAAATTAATCTTGTACATTTCTGTTTGCAGATGGGCCGGACAATATTGATATTGTCCCCCAGAGTCCAGTGACAAGAACGAATGGAGTAGTTCTAACGTTGACCTGTTCGACCCACTCCGTGCCCAGCCCTGTGTATGAGTGGTTCAATGGGACAGAGAGACTGAGTACAGGTCCAGTATGCACCATCCCCTCAGTAAGCATGGAGCACGCTGGGGAGTACACATGCCATGCCAATAATGCCTGGACTGGCAGAAACATCAGCCTCACTGTAAATGTCAACGTGCAAAGTGAATTCCCCCCCCCCCCCTCTATCTCTCTCTCTCTCTCTCTCTCTGTCTCTCTGTGTGTGTGTATCTCTCTCTCTCCCTCCCCCCCTCCCGCTCTCTCTCTCTTTCTCTCCCCCTCTCCCTCTCTCTCTCTCTCTCTCTCTCTTCTCTCTCTCCCTCTCTCTCTCTCTCTCTCTCTCTCTCTCTCTCTCTCTCTCTCTCTCTCTCCTCTCTCTCTCCCTCTCTCTCTCTCTCTCTCTCTCTCTCTCTCTCTCTCTCTCTCTCTCCCTCTCTCTCTCTCTCTCTTTCCCCTCTCTCCCGAGAGAGAGAGAGAGAGAGAGAGAGAGAGAAGAGAGAGAGAGAGAGAGAGAGAGAGGTCTCTGAGTCAGGAAGAGAGAGAGAGAGAGAGAGAGAGAGAGAGAGAGAGAGAGAGAGAGAGAGAGAGAGAGAGAGAGGAGAGAGAGAGAGAGAGAGATCGGGTAGACAGACGCACAGAGTCCCTTGCCCAGAGAGGGGAATCGAGAGAGAGGACACGAGAAGGTGAAGGAGGAAAGTGAAGATGGGGAGAGAGAGGGTGGGGACTAGTGTAGATGGGGCATGTTGGTCGGGGTGGGACTAGTGTAGATGGGGCATGTTGATAGGTCGTGGGGGACTAGTGTAGATGGGGCATGTTGGTCGGGTGGGACTAGTGTAGATGGGGCATGTTGGTCGGGGTGGGACTAGTGTAGATGGGGCATGTTGGTCGGGGTGGGACTAGTGTAGATGGGGCATGTTGGTCGGGCTGGGACTAGTGTAGATGGGGCATGTTGGTCGGGGTGGGACTAGTGTAGATGGGGCATGTTGGTCGGGTGGGACTAGTGTAGATGGGGCATGATGGTCGGGGTGGGACTAGTGTAGATGGGGCATGTTGGTCGGGGTCGGACTAGTGTAGATGGGGCATGTTGGTCGGGGTAGGACTAGTGTAGATGGGGCATGTTGGTCAGGGTGGGACTAGTGTAGATGGGGCATGTTGGTCGGGGTGGGACTAGTGTAGATGGGGCATGTTGGTCGGGGTGGGACTAGTGTAGATGGGGCATGTTGGTCGGGGTGGGACTAGTGTAGATGGGGCATGTTAGTCGGGGTGGGACTAGTGTAGATGGTGGCATGTTGGTCGGGGTGGGACTAGTGTAGATGGGGCATGTTGGTCGGGGTGGGACTAGTGTAGATGGGGCATGTTGGTCGGGGTGGGACTAGTGTAGATGGGGCATGTTGGTCGGAGTGGGACTAGTGTAGATGGGGCATGTTGGTCGGGGTGGGACTAGTGTAGATGGGGCATGTTGGTCGGGGTGGGACTAGTGTAGATGGGGCATGTTGGTCAGGGTGGGACTAGTGTAGATGGGGCATGTTGGTCGGGGTGGGACTAGTGTAGATGGGGCATGTTGGTCGGGGTGGGACTAGTGTAGATGGGGCATGTTGGTCAGGGTGGGACTAATGTAGATGGGGCATCAAGGTGTCCTCGATAGCATTGCGTACAATGCATGTATCCGTCTCCTGTATCTGTCTTGACTACTGGGTTGAAGACCAGTGTGTCGTTTGGACTTGAACTTATTTCTCGAGTCAGGGAATCACAGACTGCGCATCTTCTATTTCAGGCAGTAGTCCCCTACTGGGAGCTGGTGCGATCGCTGGGATTATGATTGCAGTAGTGGTTGTTGGTGGAGGCGGGATCGGAGGTGGAGCAGCCTATTTGATGAGGAAAAAAAGGAACAGGTAACTAAATATATTTTCTTCAATCTCAACCTGCATTTGACACCGTCTGCCACCGCCATTCATTGTGATCATCCCCAATGAATAAGCCTGCCTTCTCCCCATATCCCTTGACCACACTACCCCCCAGAGCTATATCGAACACTCTCTTAAATCCATTCCGTGACTTAGCCTCCACTGCCCTCTGTGGCAGGGAGTTCCATAAATTCACAACTCTCTAGGCGAAAACGTTTTTTCTCAACTCAGTCTTAAATGGCCTCCTCTTTATTCTAAGACAGTGTCCCCCTGGTTCCGGCCTCGCCCAACTTTGGGAACATTTTTCCTGTATCTAGCTCGTCCAGTCCTTGTATAATTGTATATGTTTCTATAAGATTGCTCCTCATCCTTCTAAACTCTAGTGAATACAAGCCTAGTCTTTTCCATCTTTCCTCATATGACAGTCCCGCCATCCCAGGGATCAATCTCGAGAACCTACGCTGCACTGCCACAAGGATGTCCTTCCTCAAATTAGGAGACCAAAACTGTACACAATACTCCAGATGTGGTCTCACCACAGCCCTACACAACTGCCGAAGATGTTTCTTATTGAAACATATGAGATTATTAAGGGATTGGACACGCTAGAGGCAGGAAAATTGTTCCCGAAGTTGGGGGAGTCCAGAACCGGGCGTCACAGATTAAGAATAAGGGGTAAACCATTTAGAACGGAGATGAGGAAAAATGTTTTTCACCCAGAGAGTTGCGAATCTGTGGAATTCTCTGCCTACTTGGATGATATCGTAATCATAGGGAAAACGCCGAAATTAAGTAAGTTAGCTGTTTCAGCCACAAAACTCACATTTGAGAAGTTTGGGTTTCTCATCTATCCAGTTAAATCCAAGTTGATACCAACTGGAGTTATTGATTATTTGGTATTTATCATTAACTCTAGTAATATGGCTGTGACTCTTCTCCGGGGCAAGAGATTAGGGTAAATAGAAGCATGTAACAACCTCGACAAGTAGCCAGCGTAATTGGCAAATTAGTGGCAGTTTTTCCAGCTGAACATTTTGGGCCTTTGCATTATCAAAATTTACAACGTGCAAAGGAGCAAGCACTCAAATACCATTTAGGTCATTTGAACAGACCAATGCGGTTAACAGCTGAAGCTATATCAGAGTTACAATGGTGAAGACCAATATTCGGCATTGCTCCAGTAACATTTTGGTCAGCAAACCTTCAGTTATATTACAAACTGATGCTAGTGCTCAAGGATGGGGAGCTACTAATATTATCTCTAGTTGCGGTGGCAGATGGCATGTGCATGAGTCACCAATTCTTCAGTTACATGGTATTAACTACCTAGAGATGCTGGGAGCATTCTATGGGTTACAAGCTTATTGTGGGAACATGCATCATCTGCATGTTCAACTACAGATTGACAACACTACAGCGGTGGCATATATTAATCACATGGGTGGAATCGGTGATCATTTAGCTAACCTCATTTGCCACTGGGGTATCGAAAGAAGCATTTGGATTTCAGCTGCCTATTTTCCAGATAGGTTTAATATGGTGGCGGCCATCAGGTCACGAAAATGTAATGACAACACAGAATAGATCATAAAGTATTTAATGACATTGTTGCTCGATATGGAAGGCCGGTTATCGATTTGTTTGCATCTAGGCTCGATCACCAGTTACCAAAGTATGTTGCATGGGACCAGACCCAGGGGCAGTGGCGTTAGATGCATTCTCGCATCGCTGGGGAGGAATGTTCTTTGATGCATTCCCTTCATTTTGCCTCATCAGTTGGTGCTTGCAAAAAATCCATCAAGACCCCGCTTCAGGCATATTGGTAGTGCTATTGAACACATGACAACAAACTAAACTGAACTGAACACTCCCAATAGACAAGGCACAAAAAGCTGGAGTAACTCAGCGGGTCCGGCATCATCTCTGGAGAATATGGATAGGTGATCTGAGATGTGTGTGTGTGTCCGTGCGGGGGGGGGGGGCAAGACTTAGAGTTATAAAGTCATAGTATGAGACAGCGCGGATACAGGTCCATAGGCCCAACCTGCCCATACCAGCCAACATGTCCCAGCTACACGAGTAGAAACATGGAAAATAGGTGCAGGATGAGGCCATTCGGCCCTTCGAGCCAGCACCGCCATTTACTGTGATCATGACTGATCGTCCCCTATCAATAACCCGCGCCTGCCGACTCTCCATATCCCTTGATTCCACTAGCCCATAGAGTATCTAACTATCTAACTATCCCACCTGTTCGAGTTCCCTCCAAACCTGTCCTACACATATACCTGTCCAATACTTGTTTGGATAGTCCCTGACTCGGCGGGCCGAAGGGCCTGTTTCCGCGCTGTATCTCTTCAACTGAACTAACCTATAAGTTGACGTTGTTGCCTGTATATATTTATTTAGGCCGAAAGCCGAACCTGGGACGGAATGCGACGCGAACAGGAGTCCAAGGGGACAGAGTGAGTGAATTCTGAGTGAGGCCCAGAATTAAAGGCCGTTCCTTTAGGAAGGAGATGAGGATGAATTTCTTTAGCCAGAGGGTGGTGAATCTGTGGGATTCGTTGCCACAGACGGCGGTGGAGGTCACAAGTCAGTGGATATTTTTAACGCAGCGATAGATAGATTGTTGATCAGTGGTTATGGGGAAAAGGCAGGAGAATGGGGTTGGGAGGGAGAGATAGATCAGCCGTGATTGAATGGCGGAGTAGACTGGAAGGGCCGAGTGGCCTCATTCTGCTTCTATCACTCATGAAGTTATGATCTTCAGATTCTCAACTGCCCTGTCACTGAGTGGAGGGAAAGTGCCTGTGTTAGTTGGGTTTGATATGATGATCACAGCGGCGCCCGGTGTACATATTTGCATTTGAGACGTGGATTATAACCCAGATACTTGTTCTGTTCGTTGAAGTTTAGTTGAAGTTTAACACAAGGAACCGTGTAGAATTATGCAAGATGTGCTGGAGTAACTCAGCGGGTCAGGCAGGCAGGCATCTCTGTGGAGAACGTGGACAGGTACAAAGTGCTGGAGTAACTCAGTGGACAGGTACAAAGTGCTGGAGTAACTCAGCGGGTCAGGCAGTATCTCTGGAGATGCCCTTCGGGTCGGGACCTATCCTCGGAACACTTCAAGTTCACCTGTTCAACTCAAGATAGTGTGATCTAGGAATGGAAATATCAGCTGATGAAAAGTGAAGTCCGCGTTATTTAGACGTCCATCTGATCTCAGTTGCTAATCCTGTTTTCACGGGATAATGGGTCCATTACCGGGGAGGGAATTGGAGACACTTGGCAGCTAGTACAGTGCAGACGAGCCGAATATTCTTCCTTTGCGCCGGACACATTATTCTGGTGCCCTTGACTTCGTGACTGAACGCGTTGCTTCATTTCTGCAGCTGCCTCGGCCACAGATGCCGAGGACGGACTGGCAATCTATGAAAATCTCCCGGGAAAAGATCAGGTTGGTACCGGGTTTTCTTTCATGAGATGAGCTTTTTTATTTTGTGAAAGTGACAGTGGACTTGTGGAACCGTGCTTGGAATTGTCAACAGTAATGCACTCGGGACACCAGTCTTCCTTATCTGATTCCTTTGTGGGACACATTCAACTTCCTCACGAACTGGTGGCGAATCTATGAATTCCATTGCCTCAGAAGGACTGATAGGGCAATGGAATTCTTGCTTGCTGCAGCACAACAGAATATGTAAACATAGTACACCACAGAAGTAAACAAGATCAGTGCTTATATATGCACACTCACTAGGGCTCTGTACAACTGCAGAAGGACCTATTTGCTCCTATACTCAACTCCTCTGGTTATGAAGGCCAACAGGCCATTCGCTTTCTTCACTGCCTGCTGTACCTGCATGCTTACTTTCATTGACTGATGAATACACATTCTTGAAATGCACGGAATTACTCTGAACTGTGCGCCCTAGTTAGAGAGTTTCTACCGTGGAAACAGGCCCCTCGGCCCATCTTGCCCACAAAGGCCAACATGCCCCATCTACACTAGTCCCACCTGCCCTCGTTTGTCCCATATCTCTCCAAACCTGTACGATCCATTTACCTGTCCAAGTGTCTCTTAAACGTTGTGATAGTCCCAGCCTCAACTACCTCCCCCAGCAACTTGTTCCATACACACACCGCCCTCTGTGGATTAGATGGGGGAATCTTGGCCTGCATCGACCAGTGGGGCTGAATGGCCTGTCTCCGTGCGGCATGGTTCTGTGAATATCAAATACAATTCAGACGGTGGATAGATACAAAAAGCCGGAGGAACTCTGCGGAAAGTGCGGCGTCTCTAGAGAGAAGGAATGGGTGACGTTTCGAGTCGAGTCCCTTCTTCAGACTGGGGAGAGGGTGGGACAGAGATAGTCCTAGCCTCAACAACCTCCCCCGTCTAACGGAGGGTCTCGATCCGAAACATCACCATGTCCTACTCTCCAGAGATGCTGCCTGTCCGGCTGTGGTAGTCCAGCTTTTTGTGTCTATCTTCGGTTTGAACTAACATCTGCAGTCTATTCCTGCATGTAATTCAGACGGTATTGTGTTTAATCTTGCAGGGAACCACTCACGCGCCTGAGGGAGACCCCACCTATATGGTAAGTTCATTATTTTTGTTGATTTCTTTTGAAGTAAAGATCAAAGGCGGCTCGGTGGCGCAGCGGGTAGTGTTGCTGCCTCACAGCGCCAGACACACCGGTTCCATCCGAACTGTGTATCAAGGAAATGCATATGCTGGTTTAAACCAAAGATGGACGTAAAATGCTGAAGAAAGGTCTCGCCCCGAAATGTCCCCATGCCTTCTCACCACAGAGATGCTGCCTGACCCGCTGAGTTACTCCAGCACTTGGTACCTGTCCACGTTCTCCACAGCGATGCTGCCTGTCTGACCCGCTGAGTTACTCCAGCACTTTGTACCTGTACGGCTGATTGGGTGGAAGGTGTTTGCCTTGCACCATAGTCTAGCCCTCTCCATATTTGTCTGTAACGATGTATCCATTTCCAACAGGGTCTGAAGCTGGATGATCGATCAGTTTACAGTGAACTACGGAGGTAGCCGGGCCGACCCATTGATCAACTCGTTGTATCAACAAGGGTCACAAGGTCACAATTTCACAAGTTATTGGAATAGAATTTTGCCATTTGGCCCATCGAGTCTACTCTGCCATTCATTCATGGCTGATCTCTGCCTCCCAATCCCATTTTCCTGCCTTCTCCCCATGTATTGTGTTTTTTAAAAAATATATAAATTATGATGTTTTTATAAATGATATTCCAAGATTTTATATGTATTTTGTGATATTTAATATGCAATGCATTTTTAATGTAATGTTGCCCCTTGTCTGGACATTGAGTCCGTAATAAAATGTATTATTATTATTATTATTATTATTATTATTATTATTATTATTATTATTATTATTATTATTATTATTATTATTATTATTATTATTATTATTATTTTTCTATGAAATGTATCGCAATAGCCGGACACAGCTTGTGGCCGCTCGCACGTCACCCCGTGAATAGTAGATGATAGTCCCATGGCACAGATGTTGTATGGAGCCACATAACACGGAAATAGGCCCTGGCAAAAACCTATCGATGTCCAACATGATAGACACAGAGAATCAGAGAAAATAGGTGCAGTGGTAGGCCATTCGGCCCTCCGAGCCAGCACCACTATTCGAATGGCTGATGATCCACAATCAGTACCCCGTGCCTGCCTTCTCCCCATATCCCTTGACTCCACTAGCCCCTAGAGCTCCATCTAACCCTCTTTTAAATTAATCCAGTGAATTGTCCTCTACCGCCCTCTGTGGCAGAAAATCTAACAATCTAATGTACAGGGGCTCCAAAATCTGTACCCGAGTTCTGAATTCCCCCCCCCCCCCCCCCCCCCCCAATTATGCATTGCTCCCGTTAGTCCTAAGAGATAAATCTAACTCTCTCTTGAAAACATCAAGTGAATTGACTTCCACTGCTTTTGTGCCAGAGAATTCCACAGATTCACAACTCTCCGGGTGAAAAATGTTTATCCTCATCTCAGTCCTAAATGGCCGACCCCTTATTCTTAAACTGTGGCCCCTGGTTCTGGACTCCCCCAATATCGGGAACATGTTTCCTGCCTCTAGCGTGTCCACGCCCTTAACAATCTTATGTGTTACAATGAGATACCCTCTCATCCTTCTAAAGTCCAATGAATACAAACCCTGTCGACCTATCCTCAGATTCTGGTGAACCTCTACCGCTGCAGCGTCGAGAGCATCCTTACTAACTGTATCACAGTATGGTATGGCAACTGCTCTGTCTCCGATCGGAAAGCACTTCAGAGGGTGGTGAAAACGGCCCAACGCATCACCGGTTCCTCGCTCCACTCCATTGACTCTGTCCAGAGCAAGCGTTGTCTGCGAAGGGCGCTCAGCATCGCCAAGGACTGCTCTCACACCATCCGGGAGGCGCTACAGGTCTCTCCGTTGCCGGACCAGCAGGTCCAGGAACAGCTTCTTCCCTGCGGCTGTTACATAGAAACATAGAAACATAGACAATAGTTGCAGCAGTAGGCCATTTGGCCCTTCGAGCCTGCATCGCCATTCAATATGGCTGATCATCCAACTCAGTATCCTGCACCTGCCTTCTCTCCATAGCCACTGATCCCTTTACCAACAAGGTCCACATCTAACTCCCTCTTAAATATAGCCAATGAAGTGGCCTCAACTACATTCTGTGGCAGAGAATTCCACAGATTCACCACTCTCTGTGTAAAAAATATTTTTCTCATCTCAGTCTTAAAAGACTCCCCTCTTATCCTTAAACCGCGACCCCTTGTTCTGGACTTCCCCAACATCGGGAACAATCTTCCTGCATCTAGCCTGTCCAACCCCTTAAGAATTTTGTAAGTTTCTATAAGATCCCACTTCAATCTTCTAAATTCTAGCGAGTGCAAGCCGAGTCTATCCAGTCTTTCTTCATATGAAAGTCCTGCCGTCCCAGGAATCAGTCTGGCGAACCTTCTCTGCACTCCCTCTATGGCAAGAATGTCCTTCCTACTTAACACTACGCCTTGGTGTTTTACTGTAACATTATTGTACTGTAACATTATTTTTGTGTTTGCACTTCTGCGTGAGATGCTAACTGCATTTCGTTGTCTCTGCTCTTGTACACTGCACAACGACAATTTTACTTCGGAGTCACGTGAGGGACTACGTGAAGAACCCCGCTTACGACGCATGCGTGCCATATCGCTACACGCATTGCGCGAGTCAGACATGGGAGAGGACGTCTCCCTAGAGGTAAATCGAAAGAAGCAGGTAAGAGACTGCAAAATTGTTGCCACTTACCTTGCAGGTAAGAAACTGCAGGATGAAGATGCTGCGGGAAAGCTGGAGGGGAGAACCGCG
The DNA here is from genome assembly GCF_028641065.1 of Leucoraja erinaceus. NCBI lineage: Eukaryota > Metazoa > Chordata > Chondrichthyes > Rajiformes > Rajidae > Leucoraja > Leucoraja erinaceus. Next base: position 85,158 of record NW_026576380.1, read on the forward strand.
GAGACAGCGGGCAGCCAGCAACACCAGCAGCAACCGACGGCACGCGAATCCTCCGGAGAGGAAACAGCTGTGCCCGGCGTCGCTCCCCGCACCGGCAAGATTCACTTCTGCCGGGCGGGAAGCGAAGCAACACGTCCCGGGTTTCCAGACTCAGGCGAGTCTGGGTTGGAGCAGTCGCTAGCGGCATCGGAACCGATTGAAGCGGCTGGAGGACCGGGGCGAGCGACCAGTACCGTGAGTACGGGGTTGGTCAGAGGGGTTGAAGCCCTACGAGCAGCCGCGAGTGGCCTATGCTGGGGGCATTTCTGCTGCTTTTTACCGCTGCAGACGACCACGAGGGACCAGTGCTGTAAGCACCAGTGTCGGTCCCAGCGGCTAGAACGAGCAGCCGGGAGCGGCCAGTGCTGGGGGCATTGGTGCTCGTTTTAACGGCTGCAGAAGACCGCGAGGGACCAGTGCTGTAAGCACCAGTGTCGGTCGCAGCGCCTAGAACGAGCAGCCAGGAGCGGCCAGTTTGCTGAGGGCATTGGTGCCGGTTTGACCGGCTGCAGAACAAGCACGAGGGACTAGTGCGTGAGCACCGGGGGCGGTTCCTGTGATTGAAATTAACAGGTTTGTTGCACTGCATTCTGAATTTCTAGGAATGGACAGAGTAACGCGAAGGAAGGCTGCTGAGAAGGTGCAGGAAGTAAGTCAGGACGCACAGGAGTCTCGGATGGAGAGCTGTGCCTGACTTATTCCCGCGCCGGCAAAATCAACTTCTCAGCCGGGCGGGAAGGGAAAGAGAAAACTACATTACTGTGAAAGTGATGTGGATTTGGAGCAGTCACTGGATAAAACCTACCAGTATCGGAGCAGGGAGCTGGAAAGCCGGTACGAGTGGCTGCAGGATGATCAGCCGCCAGCAGGTGCCCGTGAGTACCGGGAACGCAAGGAGCGGCATAGTTATATCGGGCGGCCGGGAGCGACCAGTGCCCGTAGGCATGGGGATCGGCTGCGGGAAATACCGCGTGCGACTAGTGCCCGAGAGCACCAAGGTCGGCAGGAGCGGTCCGATATATTAAAGCACCCGCGATCGACTAGTGCCCGAGAGCATGTAAGTCGGCTGGAGCGGTTGCTGGAGGAAATTCTCCACAGTGGCAGGCTCCGGGATGTGGAGGATAGCCACAGTGGGCAAAAATATAAGTCCCACAGCAGTTTCCCATAAGGGCTGCATGAAATATCAGACGCCTCTGAGTAGGGTATTGAAGGTCTGACTGGGTCAGAATCTGAGAGGTGATGGAGCCACCTTCCCCTATTGAAGGGGAGAAAAACAAGTTGCTGGACATGGTGGGCCAGTACTTTCCAACAAGTACAAACTGGGAAGGGGCCAGAATGGCTGCCAGTGTTAATAAAGACATCACTGTGAAAGTGATGTGGAGAAACAGCCCCCGGATAATACTTACCGATACCGGAGTGAGGATGAGCAGCTGCAAGATATAGCGCAGCCAGCAGCGGCCACTTTCGCGGAGCTGGGAAATCGGTACGAGTGGCTGCAGCAGGTTCGGCAGTCAGCGACAGGTGCCGGGGAGTACCGGGACTGTGAGCAACGGCACGACCAGTGCCTGTAGGCATGGGGACCGGCTGCGGCAAAACCGTGGCACGAAGGTCGGCAGGAGCGGTTGGATAAATTTAAACACCCGCGATCGACTTGTGCCCGAGAGCACGTAAGTCGGCTGGAGCGGTTGTTGGAGGAACTTCTCCAGAGTGACAGGCTCCAGGATATCCATGATAGCCACAGAGGCAAAGGTGTAAGTCCCTCAGCAGATTACCATAAAGGGCTGCTTGACATTTCATCCTCCTCAGAAGAGGGTGTTGAAGGGCTGCTTGTGTTAGATTCTGAACTAGAGATGGAGCCACATTCACATATGGAGGACGAGAAAACCAAGTTGCTGGACAGGTTGGGTAATACTTTAAGCAAGAACAGGCTGGCAAAGATCTAGAGGCCAGGATGGCTACCAGCATTGGCTACATGTCTGCACATCACCTGCAAGCAAATACCTTTGCTGAGGTGTTGGCAAAACATTTACCTCCAGGAAATTGTGGGGCTCTGAATGTGGCCAGTGTTAACCGAAGTATTTGGAGACACGTTGGTCAGGTATCAGGAGTCAGGATAAAAAATTCAAAATCTCTCGGCGGGCATAACAGCCTTGGGCCGTACGCTAGAGAACATAGACATGACGAATGACCATAAAGATGCTTTAGCGTTTTTTCCAACGTTCAATTTGAACTTAATAATATTAGGAAGGGGGCTATTCAGCCAGCTCTGGATCCAGTTTGCAATCCTGTGCAAGCAAAAGCTATAAAACCCCAAACCCTGTTGTTTGTGGGGGACCTGTCGACACAGGTCAAAGATTTGAAGAGGAGGCCAAGACTTTGGGGCCTAATCAGAGCGGCCATAGGATCTCTTGGCAAACGATATCAACTTTGTGGGCCTCCTAATAAAGATAGTACTTATTCTTATAGTACGAGAAATTGGAGAGAGGCCAGAGGTAACCAGCAGCAGCGTCCTTTTTAGGGGTTGGGCCGGGACGCCTACTGTGGAAGATGCGCAAGCATCCATTTCAACATCTACCCTACTCTAAACCTCACAGCCCTCCGCAACCACGGTTGAAACCAAGAAACTAACTAAATTTCCACCGATAACCATGGAGGTAGGTGGGTCTGTGCCTCCAGAATTAATAAGGAGCACGGAAGTTGGAGGGAGGTTGTAATTTCATTTGGAAACATGGTGTAATATAACCATGGAGAGATATATCCTTAGCAGTATTAAGGGATATCTGATAGAGTTATACTCATACGAAACCCTCCAGTATAACATACTATACATACTTACCAAATTAGAACGAGCTAAAGCTCACATAGAACCACAAAGGTTGTTCACTATAAGAGTAATTGAAATGACCAAACATGAACAACAGGAATTTGTCTAAAACATATTTATTAGACATAAGAGACATGGGGGTTTGCTGTATTATTATTGATTTATCAACGTTTAACAATTTTGTGCAATATGTTCATTTTAAAATGGATATTTTTAGCACTGCTACAGAGTTAGTTTAGCGGGCTACTGTATGGCAAGTATTGATCTTCAGGATGCTTACTATACGGTACCCATCAGAGGTGAACACAGGCGGGTTTTGAAATTTAACGGATGGGATAGCCTTGGCAATACAAGGCGCTACCAAACAGGCTAACATCAGCTCTTACATTATTTACAAAAATTCTTAAACCAGCCTTGGCATTGCTTAGACAGCAAAATCTAACTGAAAAGTATCATTTATCTTCTGAAAGCAACGCCTTTATGGCTATATTTTCAGTTGGCACGAGAGTTATATATTAATACATCATCAGTGAACTGAGTTAAGGACCTGTCCTACTGATGTTACTTTCAGCAACTGTCTTCGACCTTCAAACTTGAGGGCACTCACTTGAAAAACCTTGAGCTGGATCGACTGTCAACGATGGAATAGTGCTAGAAGTGCATTGTTGAGTTACTTATGGCAAGGCACAGAAAGACAGGCTGTGGGCGCACATCCTCTAGTAGTAAAACTGTTACGAGGCATCTTTAACACCACCCACAAAGGTCTAGATACAGCCAAATCTGGGATGTGAGTGTGGTTCAAACCATGCTAGGGATTGGTTGCGGGCTACAGCTTTAACTCTGAATAAACTCACTATAAAATGGTAATGCTAATGGCGCTGGTCACAGCGCAAAGAGTCCAGTCATTTCAGAAATTAAGATTGGATAGCTTGACTGTGGCGACAGGAAGTTTGATATTTGGAATCCAGGACCTTATTAAGCAAAATAGACCAGAATCAGCGGGTCAGGTCATAGAAGTGATAGCCTATCCGCAGGACAAACGCCTCTGTGTAGTGAAACACATTGTGTTATATATTGACAGAACAAAGGCTATCAGAGGCAATGAAAAAGGGCTCTTTTGATTAGCCATAAGAAGCCGTACCATAGAGTCTCGACTCAGACCATTTCGCGGTGGCTGAGATATGGCTTAATATAGGCGGGAGTGGACACTATGTATTCAAATCTCACTCCACTACGGCTGCAGCTACTTCGGCAGCTAATCGCCTAAAGGTATCGATGGACCAAATCCTCAGGATTGCAGGATGGTCATCAGAGAGAAAACGTTTCAGAGATTTTACAACAAACAAGTTGGGAATGAAGAAACGGTTTTCACAAGGAAATTTTAAGTTCTATATAATTTATACCTGAAGCTTACAAGGTTTATGATTTGATTTAATAATATTATTTATCATTTACGTGTAAAAATTGGTATGAATGTATTTCTTGAATATCAGTAACAATTTCTCCCAAACTACCAAGGCAGTTGTGAAGCATGGACTCGCTCCACGGCATGAGGTCACAGAGCTTTGAAATCTTCACGAAGTCACTCACGTGACTCCGAAGTAAAATAGTAAGATTAAACGAGAACTTACCAGTTTGAAGTTTGATCTTTATTTTATGAGGAGGAACGTTGAGGGAATACGTGCCCTCCGCTCCCACCCTCATATGGTCATATCTGAAACTGGTATCTCTTTAATAATCTTACTATCTTAGGTCATTATAGTGTATCCGTGACCTCACACCGCTGCTTTGAAGGATGACACGCATGCGCCGTAGCGGGGTTCTTCACGTATTCCCTCAACGTTCCTCCTCATAAAATAAAGATCAAACTTCAAACTGGTAAGTTCTCGTTTAATCTTACCATTCTGGCCTCCCTCCACTGGCTTCCGGTGCACTTTCGAGTTCATTTTAAGATGCTGTTGTTTGTTTTTAAATCTCTGAATGGGCTCGCCCCGCCTTACCTCTCTGAGCTGCTCCACCCATACGCTCCTGCCCGGTCCCTCAGATCAGCTGGTCAGCTGCTCCTGGAGGTACCGAGGTCTAGTCAGAGGCTCAGAGGGGATAGAGCCTTCTCTGTTGCTGCTCCGGCACTCTGGAACACCCTGCCGTTGCACATCAGACAGGCCCCCTCACTGTCCATCTTCAAATCCAGTGTTAAAACACATTTGTACCCCGTGGCTTTTGACCATGCCTGAGGCTTTGCTTCTGTTTGTGGTGTTTTTGATGTTTCTTTATTTTACATGTCTTTTCCTAGTATTTCTTTTGATTGTTATTTTTGGTGTGTATTAACTTTTTTGTCAATGATTAGTGATGTACAGCACTTTGTTGCAACTATGTTTGTTTTTAAAGTGCTCTATAAATTAAATTATTATTATTATTATTATTAACATAGTGACCTCACCACTACTAACCACTCCCCATTGTCTCCTGTATAATTGTAATCTCCCCACCTCCAGCTCGTCCTCTAGCTCTAGTGACAGACCACAGACAGCTAGTGAATAGTGTGTTAATGCTTATAATAAAAGTATTCAGTAAAATACTTAGTGTGTCGGTCAAGTCATTTTACAGGCACTATACAAAAAGTCGCCATGTTTTTGACGCCTACTAATTTTCAAAGTTGTTAACTGTACACTCTCGTCTTGGCTATAAAGTCCGGTTGTCTTGGAGGCACCGATCCTCTCATCCTCTCGTCGGGCATCATTTTGCAATCAGAATCAGAATCAGAATCAGAATCAGAATCAGAATCAGAATCAGATTTTATTCGCCAAGTATGTTTTGCAACATATGCGAGGAATTTCATTGGCCAGATCAACCATACAATTAAAAGCAACAGATCACTCAAAAACACTATTTAACATGGACATCCACCACCTTGATTCCTACACATTCCTCACTGTGATGGAAGGCGAAATAAAGTTCAAGTCTCATTCTTTGTTCTTCTTTGCTCTGGGGCCTCGAGTTCCCGTCGACGGCATGATCTTGACTCCCATAGCCGCCGGCATTTCGGGCCCTCCGCGTCGAAGCGCTCAGCTCCTGCATCGGGGGGGGGGGGGGGTGTGTCAACTCCCCGCGCCGGGCGATTAAACCTCGCGTCGTGACTGGTTGAACCTTCTGCAGCGTTGGAGCTCACGACTCATTGCAAAAGGATTTGAGTATAGGAGCAGGGAGGTTCTACTGCAGTTGTACAGGGCCTTGGTGAGACCACACCTGGAGTATTACGTACAGTTTTGGTCTCCAAATCTGAGGAAGGACATTATTGCCATAGAGGGAGTGCAGAGAAGATTCACCAGACTGATTCCTGGGATGTCAGGACTGTCTTATGAAGAAAGACTGGATAGACTTGGTTTACACTCTCTAGAATTTAGGAGATTGAGAGGGGATCTTATAGAAACTTACAAAATTCTTAAGGGGTTGGACAGGCTAGTTGCAGGAAGATTGTTCCCGATGTTGGGGAAGTCCAGGAAAAGGGGTCACAGCTTAAGGATAAGGGGGAAATCTTTTAAAACCGACATGAGAAGAACATTTTTCACACAGAGAGTGGTGAATCTCTGGAACTCTCTGCCACAGAGGGTAGTCGAGGCCAGTTCATTGGCTATATTTAAGAGGGAGTTAGATGTGGCCCTTGTGGCTAAGGGGATCAGAGGGTATGGAAAGAAGGCAGATACGGGATACTGAGTTGGATGATCAGCCATGATCATATTGAATGGCGGTGCAGACTCGAAGGGCCGAATGGCCTACTCCTGCACCTAATTTCTATGTTTCTCTGTTTCTATGTTTCTATGACTCGGCCTTACCCGAGATTGCGAGCCCTTGGTGGTAAAGTCCGCAGGCCGCGGTGGGATCGATCCCACACAAGGGATCCGCTCCGATGTTTAGTCCGCGCCCCGCGGTGGGTCTCACGACAGTCCAAGGCGGTCTCCAGCTCCAGCGATTGTAGGCCGCAGAGCCCAGAGAAAGTGATCCCAAAAAAGATCACCTCTCCGGGAAGGTAAGAACCAGGGGAAAAAGGTTGCCCCGACCCCGGCCTCCTCCACCCACATGAAATAAACGGTACATACAGTGGCTTGCAAAAGTATTCATACCCCTTGAAATTTTCCACATTTTGTCACGTTACAACCACAAACGTCAATGTATTTTATTGGGATTTTATGTGATAGACCAACACAAAGTGGTGCATAATTGTGAAGTGGAAGGAAAATTATACATGGTTTTCATTTTTTTTTTACAAATAAAAAACTGAAAAGTGTGGCGTGCAAAAGTATTCAGCCCCCCTGAGTCAATACTTTGTAGAACCACCTTTCGCTGCAATTGCAGATGCAAGTCTTTTGGGGTATGTCTCTACCAGCTTTGCACATCTAGAGACTGAAATGTTTGCCCATTCCTCTCTGCAAAATAGCTCAAGCTCAGTCAGATTGGATGGAGAGCGTCTGTGAACAGAAATTTGCAAGTCTTGCCAGAGATTCTCAATTGGATTTAGGTCTGGGCTCTGACTGGGCCATTCTAACACATGAATATGCTTTGATCTAAACCATTCCATTGTAGCTCTGGTTGTATGTTTAGGGTCGTTGTCCTGCTGGAAGGTGAACCTCCGCCCCAGTCTCAAGTCTTTTGCAGGCTCTAACAGGTTTTCTTCCAAGATTGCCCTGTATTTGGCTCCATCCATCTTCCCATCAACTCTGACCAGCTTCCCTGTCCCTGCTGAAGAAAAGCATCCCCACAGCATGATGCTGCCACCGCCATGTTTCACAGTGGGGATGTTGTGTTCAGGGTGATGTGCAGTGTTAGTTTTCCGCCACACATAGCGTTTTGCATTTAGGCCAAAAACTTCAATTTTGGTCTCATCTGACCAGAGCACCTTCCTCCACATGTTTGCTGTGTCGCCCACATGGCTTGTGACAAACTGCAAACGGGACTTCTTATGGCTTTTTTCAACAATGGCTTTCTTCTTGTCACTCGTCCATAAAGACCCGATTTGTGGAGTGCACGACTAATAGTTGTACTGTGGACAGATTCTCCCACCTGAGCTGTGGATCTCTGCAGCTCGTCCAGAGTTACCATGGACCTCTTGGCTGCTTCTCTGATCAATGCTCTCCTTGCCCGGCTTGTCAGTTTAGGTGGACGGCCATGTCTTGGTAGGTTTGCAGTTGTGCCATACTCTTTCCATTTTCGGATGATGGATTGAACAGTGCTCCGTGAGATGTTCAAAGCTTGGGATATTATTTTTTTAAACTGGCCCTGCTTTAAACTTCTCCACAACTTTATCCCTGACCTGTCTGGTGTGTTCCTTGGGCTTCATGATGCTGTTTATTCACAAATGTCCTCTCACAAACTTCTGAGGCTTTCAGATAACAGCTGTATTTATACTGAGATTAGATTACACACGTGGACTCTATTTACTAATTAGGTGACTTCTGAAGGCAATTGGTTGCACTGGATTTTATTTAGGGATATCAGAGTAAAGGGGGCTGAATACTTTTGCACGCCACACTTTTCAGTTTTTTATTTGTAAATAAATTTGAAAACCGTGTATCATTTTCCTTCCACTTCACAATTATGCGCCATGGCTTTATGACGTGGCTTTAATGTCAGAAGGAGAAAGTTTAAAGGTGGTGTGATGGGGAGGTTTGTTACACAGGGAGTAATTGGTGCCTGGAATGCACTGCCAGCGGTAATGGTGAAAGCAGATGCATCGTTAAGCATCATTACAGGTGCTTTGAGGTAAACACATCCACACGCAGGGAACAGTCGGATGTGGACCACGTGCCGGTAGAGTGGAATATTTACAATAGGCGATAGACAATAGACAATAGGTGCAGGACGTACACTCCATTGAGGATAAATGGGGATACTGTGGATAGGGTGAACTGTTTTAAATATCTGGGAGTCCACATCTCTGAGGATATGACATGGTCATCACACGCCTCAGCACTCGTGAGTAAGGCAAGGCAGCGCCTTTACCACCTCAGGCAATTGAGGAAATTCAGAGTGTCTCCGAGGATCCTCCAGTGCTTCTACGCAGCGGCGGTGGAAAGCATCTTGTCCGGGAACATTACCATCTGGTTTGGGAATTGCTCTGCCAAGGACAAGAAGGCTCTGCAGAGAGTAGTGCGTTCGGCCGAACGAACTATGGGAACTCCACTCACCCCCCTGCAGGAACTATACAACAGGAGGTGCAACTCCAGAGCAAATAAAATCATGGGAGACCCCTTCCACCCCTGCAACGGACTGTTCCAGCTGCTACGGTCAGGCAAACGCCTCCGTTGCCATGCGGTGAGAACGGAAAGGTTGAGAAGGAGTTTCTTCCCAGAGGCAATTCGGACTGTAAACGCCTATCTCACCAGGGACTAACTCTACAGAACGTTTTTCCTTCCATTATATATTATGTAAAAGAATATGTGTGTTATGATTTTGTTTATAATTTGTTTGGTTGTTTTGTTGTTTGTCTTTTGCACAAAAGTCCGCGAGCATTGCCACTTTCATTTCACTGCACATCTCGTATGTGTATGTGACAAATAAACTTGACTTGACTTGACTTGACTTGAGGAGGAGGCCGTTGAATGTGATCATGGCTGATCATCCCCAATCAGTACCCCGTTCCTGCCTTCTCCCCGTATCCCCTGACTACGCTATTTTTAAGAGTCCTATCTAGCTCTTGAAAGCATCCAGATAAACTGCCTCCCCCTGAGGTAGAGAATTCCACAGACTCACCACTCTCTGTGAGGAAAAAGTGTTTCCTCGTCTCCGTACTAAATGGCTTACTCCTTATTGTTAAACTGTGGTCCCTGGTTCTGGACACCCCCAACATCGGGAACATGTTTCCTGCTTTAAGCGTGTCCGAGACCTTAACAATCTTTTATGTTTCAATGAGAAATCCTCTCATCCTTCTAAACTCCAGAGTGTACAATCCCAGCTGTTCTATTCTCTCAGCATAAGAGAGTCCCGCCATCCCGGGAATTAACCTGGTGAACCTACGCTGCACTCCCTCAATAGCAAACATGGCCTTCCTCAAATTAGAGGACCAAAACTGCACAGCATACTCCAGGTGTGGTCTCACTGGGGCTCTGTACAACTGCAGAAGGACCTCTTTGCTACTATATTCGATTCCGCTTGTTATAAAGGCCTACATGCCATTCGCTTTCTTCACTGCCTGCTGAACCTGCATGCTTACTTTCATAGACGGATGTACAAGGACTCCCAGATCCCGGTGTACTTCCCGTTTTCCCAACTTGACGCTATTTAGATAGTAATGTGTCTTCCTGTTGTTGCTACAGAAGTGGATAACCTAACATTTATCCGCATTAAACTTCATCTGCCATGCATCTGCCCACTCCCCGACCTGTCCAATTGGTATTATGGTCCACAAAGACATTATGAACCCATCGGCCTGTTTTTGCGCTGTACTATTTCATGTTCGATGAAGCATGATAGATATTAGGAATCAATTATTTAATTGGGTGATGCGAGGAAAATAAGCAGAACGCTATTCTTTGGAGTGCAGGGGTATGAGCAGTGATCTTTTAGAGATGGACAATGTCATGGGAGGAATAGATCTGGTAGACCGATATAATCTCTTGCCCAAAGTGCGGGAACCGAGAACCAGAGGACACATTTTTAAGGTGAAGCGCGAACGATTTAGAAATATGAGGAGTAACATTTTCACATAGGTGGTGGCGGGTGTATGGAGCGAGCAGCCACAGGAGGTAGTTGAGGCTGGGACTATGGCAACGTTCTTGAAACAATTGGCCAGGGGCATGGACGGCACAGGTTTGGAAGGATATGGCCAACACAGGCAGATGGGACTAGTGTAGATGGAATATGTTGGTCGGTGCGGGCAAGTTGAACCGAAGGGCTTTTTAACACGCCGTCTGGTTCTATGACTTCATAACTCGCTGGGTTGGCGATATTTTGAATCGGTACAGACTTGACTTGCCTCTTCCTATGCACTACGAATGTCGTGATTCTGTGCAAAGGGGAAATTGAACGCTCTGCCGATCATCGAGGTTTCACAGCCACCTCCCGCCACCAGGTCAGGATCGATCCCGGGAGTTCGTCCTGAGTTCCGATCCAGGCTTAGACTCACATTAGGCGCGGCATGGCGCCATCTTCCATCTTCCATTTCCGGGTTGAATCCCCCTTGAAATAACAACGTTGTTTTGTGCATTGATCACGTGCCAAAAACTGAACAACTCGCACTTGTGATAATGTTAGCTCTCCCAATTTGATTGTGCAAACGGGTAGAATGATGACACTGATTATGCAATCCATTGTTTTCACTGGGGATTTTATGATAGGTATATAAACTGCTTTCCAGATCATACATCCAGGCAGAGGAACTGTAATACAGTTTAAGATGCATGAGCCCCCTAGTGGCCCAGTGTATGCAATATATTATCCGATCTTGGCCGCTCTTGGAATCCCAGGTAACATACCATGTTGTATAAACCTGATTTAATATGGGATCTTGATCTTTATTTAGTTAAATAATCCGAGTGTCTGGACATCTTATTGCATATATTCTGTGAAATGCTTTTTTTTTCAAATCAAGTGAATAATTTTTACTAGAATGTTGCCTGGGTTTCAACAACTAAGTTACAGAGATAGGTTGAATAAGTTAGGTGTTTATTCTCTGGAGCGCAGGAGGTTGAGGGGGGGGGGTACTTGATAGAGGTCTTTAAAATGATGAGAGGGATAGACAGAGTTGATGTGGACAAGCTTTTCCCTTTGAGAATAGGGAAGATTCAAACAAGAGGACATGACTTCAGAATTAAGGGACAGAAGTTTAGGGGAAATACGAGCGGGAACTTCTTTACTCAGAGAGTGGTAGCGGTGTGGAATGAGCTTCCAGTGGAAGTGGTGGAAGCAGGTTCATTGGTATCATTTAAAAATAAATTGGATAGCCATATGGATGAGAAGGGAATGGAGGGTTATGGTATGAGTGCAGGCAGGTGGGACTAAGGGGGAAAAAATGTTCGGCACGGACTTGTAGGGCCGAGAAGGCCTGTTTCCGTGCTGTAATTGTTATATGGTTATATGGTTATATGGTTATAATGGATTAAGGAAATTGCAAAATGTTCTCAGATTTTTTTAACGATGAAAGGATGATCATATTCATTTGGTAGGGTGTTTACGCAAATCCGAAGCTATGATATATTAATTTTATGTCCTTCCTACATTTAAAAATCCAAGAAGGTTTAACATTATTTCCGATTTTGCACGGGGTGGATGGATTGAATGGAGGGTTCTCTGTTGAAGGGAAACTAGGAGGGAGTGAATACTTTCAAAGTAAGTGTTTTTCAATGAAGATGTATAGAGGTAGGGTGTCATGGTGGCGCAGCGGTAAAGTTCCTGCCTTACAGACTCCCGGCTTCGATCCTGACTGCAGTTGCTGTTTGTACGGAGTTTGTACGTTCTCCCCATGACCTGCGTGAGTTTTCTCCGATGCTGCTCCGCTTTCCTCAAAAGACGGACAGGTTTGTCGAGTAATTGGTTTCGGTAAAATTGTAAATTATCCCTAGTCCGTTGGTAAGTGTTTGTGTGCGGGGACTGCAGGGCAGCGTGGAATCGGTCGGCCGAAGGGCCGGTTTTCGCGCTGTATCTCTAACCTGCAACTAAACTAAACTAAATATTTGTTCTCAATGTGTGGAGAATATGTAACTGCCATTCTGAGTCTCAAACAATATTTTAGGCTGTGGGAACGTCGAATCTTTGGCAACCGACAGGTAAGGACATTGAGGACAGTGATCGAGTGAGCATGGTATGGGTCCGAGTGTTTGCTCCACCGTCTGGTATCCAACCTCTGTATCTTTTTGTGTTTCTCCGTTCTGTTTGGGTCTTTAGGACTGGATTCTTCGATCAACCTTAAATACATTGATGGAAATGTGTTAAAGTCAATGAATTACATTGTTCACATGAAACTAATGAAAATAATTAGTATTATTAGGCAGTAATGCTACAGGGAAAGATAACGTGTACAGGCAGCAGTTCGACTCATACGACTTGGAAGACACATTGCTACTTCCGCGCATTACCTCAAGTAACACCCTTGCATTCCCTCTCTCTCCATCCCCCCCCCCCCCCCCACCACCCAAGCCGCTGTACTAGCTTCAAATTCACCTACATCACAGCTAACAATGAATGGCCTGATTACTTTGTCATAGAAACATAGGAAATATATGCAGGAGTAGGCCATTCGGCCCTTCGATGCCGTACCGCCATTCAATATGATAATGGCTGATCATCCAACTCAGTATCCTGTACCTGCCTTCTCTCCATACCCTCTGATCCCTTTAGCCACAAGGGCCACATCTAACTCCCTCCCAAATATAGCTAATGAACTGGCCTCAACTACCTTCTGTGGCAAATAATTCCACATATTCACCACTCGCTGTGTGAAAAATGTTTTTCACATCTCGATCCTAAAGGATTTCCCCCTTATCCTTAAACTGTGACCACTTGTTCTGGGCTTCCCCAACATCGGGAACAATCTTCCTGCATCTAGTCTGTCCAACCACTTAAGAATTTTGTAAGTTTCTATAAGATCCCCCTCAATCTTCTAAAATCTAACGAGTACAAGCCGAGTCTATCCAGTCTTTCTTCATATGGAAGTCCTGACATCCCAGGAATCAGTTTGGTGAACCTTTTCTCTACTCCCTCCATGGTAAGAATGTATTTCCCCAGATTTGGAGACCAAAACTGTACGCAATTATCCAGGTATGGTCTCACCAAGACCCTGTGCAACTGCAGTAGAACTTCCCAGCTCCTATACCCAAATTATGTTGCTATGAATCATCGTTACGATTTTTTGCGTATAGTTCGTTCATTGTTTTTTATCTCTCATATCACCGTCTTTATCTCTCGTTTCAATGTCCACTGACTCTCTGTCTGAACAAGGGTGTCGGCCTTCTGGGTAAAACATTGTAAAAAACAAACAGGAGAGAAGGAATGGTAGCAATGTTACAAAATTTTGAGATTTAAAAAATCAAGTCTGAAATTTATCCCATCAGATAAAGCATAACAATAAGTTTAATTTGACACCTAATTCACTTTCATATCTCAAGTAATAAAAAAGTTATGGCCATTTTCGTACTCGGAAATTAGCATCTTGATTTTCTATGGCCATAACAAAAAAGCTGTGATCATGGACAGTCAAAAGCCCGTAACCTTCTTAAAAATTAAGAGAACTGAATGAAATTTTCAGTTATCATAGATTCAACCATTCTGAAACAAATATAAAATAATCTTACTTGGATGACCTGAAATGAAAGCATATAATTAGTTAGTTACCCAATTGTAGCTAATTTCAAACTTCAATTACTAGATCTAAACATCTATCCATTTCTTAATAAATGATTAACATTTTTAAATAGCCCAAGTGTCCAAATAATATTCACAAATAATTCACAATAAAACATGATTTTTAAATCTCATTTACATCAACTTATAGGCCAAATGGAAGGAATTTAGTGTTCAATTGCTGTAAATTAAAGTCAATTTTAAATCAGCTTTCTAGTGGGTTCCTGTGAACGCGCTGGTTTAGAACGTTCACATTGCGCTGGATTTGTGCCCTCAAATGCGCAGAAAAAGACTGCGGGATATAAAGAGCCCAAAATGAACTATTCGCTACAGAAAACTTTATAAACAGGGTTCTTAAGAAGCCCCTTTTAATGTAAAAATAAGGTACATACCTTTAATTGTTTGCTTTATAAAACCCTGGGGCTGCGAGAGGTCGCGGGTTGAGAGAGTGGTTTTTAAACTCCTATAACTATTATACAAGGCCATAAAAACTAATAATACCTTTTGCGACGGGGTCTTTCAGCGATGTTTCGTTAATGATTTACTAGGCTGAACATCTTCGATTGCAACAGCCTAGTAAAAATCGCGTTTTAAACCCGCCCCCTCTAAACAGCGCCAAAATCGCGCACACGGCCTGGGGCAGATTCTCAACGACGATTCAGGTAAGTTTTGTAACATACCTAGGAATGGGTAACGCGTGGAGTCGAGACACTCCTTCAGAGGAAGATGAACATTGAAGAAGGGCCACGACCCGAAATGTAACCGATTCCTTCTCTCCAGAGATGCCGCCTGTCCCAGTGAGTTGCCCCAGCATTTTGTGTCCATCAGCGATTTAACCCGGCATCTGCAGTTCCTTCCAACGCAACCCGTAACAATAACTTGTGTTTGCTTCTGCATTCCGTACAGTCAACATCGTGGCTATTGTGATCCTGTCGCGGGGGAAGTGTGGTCTCTCTCGGTGCATCACCCATTACCTCGTGGCCATGGCGGCGTCCGATCTTACCGTGGTCATCACCGGTGTTCTACTACAACGCATCACAGGTATTTACTTCCCCGGGAGTTACCTGTCGCTCACCTGGGTCTGTCGGATCAGGACCCCGATGGTCTATGCATCTAGAGATACGTCGGTCTGGTTGACCGTCGCCTTCACCTTCGATCGTTTTGTCGCCATCTGCTGCCAGAACCTGAAAACCAAATATTGCACCAAAAGAATTTCAGCTTACATTGTGGGCACCGTGGCAGCGTTGGGCTGTTTGAAAAACATCCCCTGGTATTTTTACTACGAGCCTCTTTATTTCAGCAACAGCCTGCCCTGGTACTGCCGTGGAAGGTCAGATGTTCACAACTCACCTGTTTGGCAAGCATTTACAGACCTCGACTGCATCATCTCGCCGTTTCTGCCCTTCTTTGTCATTTTGCTGCTGAATGCGCTGACTGTAAGGCACATCGTCGTTGCCAGCAGAGTCCGCAAGGCGTTGAGGGGTAATGCTCGCGCGGAAAATTCCCCCGACCCTGAAATGGAAAACCGGAGGAAATCCATAATTCTGCTCTTCGCTATATCAGGCAACTTCATATTACTGTGGCTCACCTACACTGTCAATTACCTGTACGCTCGGATTACTGAGACTGATTATTACTACGGATATAACGACCCGTTGTTTATCTTCCAAGAAACAGGTTACATGCTTCTTCTTCTGAGCTGTTGCACTAACACATTTATTTATGCGGTGACCCAAAGCAAATTCAGAGACGAATTTAAGACGATGGTAAAATATCCAGTGCAGCAGATGTTTAAATGTGTACGCAGGTAGTCTAGTTAGCGACTTTTGTTCCCATTAAATCCTATTTGGACAAGAATAATCAATAGAAAGACGAGACGATATTGCAGCTTCAGACTGGTCCGCCGAATTCGTAAGGCCCTGTAGAATATACATCCAAAATGGCATATACGTAGCCATTTTCCAATGAAGGTCCAACATCGAATGTTGCCTGGGTTTCAGCTACTAAGTTACAGAGAAAGGTTGAACAAGTTTGAGCTTTATTCTTTGGAGCGCAGAAGGTCAAGGGGGGACTTGATAGAGGCCTTTAAAATGATGAGAGGGATAGACAGAGTTGATGTGGACAAGCTTTTCCCTTTGAGAATAGGGAAGATTCAAACAAGGGGACATGACTTCAGAATTAAGGGACAGAAGTTTAGGGGTAATATGAGGGGGAACCTCTTTACTCAGAGAGTGGTAGCGGTGTGGAATGAGCTTCCAGTGGAAGTGGTGGAGGCAGGTTCATTGGTATAATTTAAAAATAAATTGGATAGGCATATGGATGAGAAGGGAATGGAGGGTTGTGGTATGAGTGCGGGCAGGTGGGACTAAGGGAAAAAAAGTTGTTCAGCACGGACTTGTAGGGCCGAGATGGCCTGTTTCCGTGCTGTAATTGTTATATGGTTATATGGTTATATGATATTGCAGCTTCAGACTCGTCCGCCGAATTCGTAAGGCCCTGTAGAATATACATCCAAAATGGCATCTACGTAGCCATTTTCCAATGAAGGTCCAACATCGAAGGTGAATATTCGCAAATAGTAAGTTGCAAAATGATACACCACTGCAAGGTGGCGCGGCGGTAGAGTTGATGCCTAACAGCGCGAGGGACCCGTGTCCGATCCTGATTAGGGAGGTTTTACTTTCCCCACGTGAACTGCTTGGGTTTTCCTCCGGGTGCTCCGGTTTCCTCCCACCCTCAAAGACGTACAGGTTTGGAGGTTAATTGGCTTCAGTAAAATTGTAATTTCTCCCTCGTGTATGTTGGACAGTGTTCGTGTACAGCAGTGTTGCCTGGTCGGCGTGAACTCTGTGGGCCGAACTGTTTCGACGCTGTGGTTTCCTTATCGTAAAATCCCACCGAATACTCCACTGGGCAATGTATCAAAGTGTAGGAATGAAATATTCCAATGTTCAGCGGAATATCGCATTTCTGGGATATCAACAACATATACAATAATAATAAATAATAATAATAATTTTATTTATAGAGCACTTTAAAAACAAACATAGTTGCAACAAAGTGCTGTACATCACTAATCATTGACAAAAAAAAAGTTAATACACACCAAAAATAACAATCAAAAGAAATAGTAGGAAAAGACATGTAAAATAAAGAAACATCAAAAACACCAAAAACAGAAGCAAAGTCTCAGGCATGGTCAAAAGCCAGGGAGTACAAATGTGTTTTAACACTGGATTTGAAGATGGACAGTGAGGGGGCCTGTCTGATGTGCAACGGCAGGGTGTTCCAGAGCGCCGGAGCAGCAACAGAGAAGGCTCCATCCCCTCTGAGCCTCCGACTAGACCTCGGTACCTCCAGGAGCAGCTGACCAGCTGACCTGAGGGACCGGGCAGGAGCGTATGGGTGGAGCAGCTCAGAGAGGTAAGGCGGGGCGAGCCCATTCAGAGATTTAAAAACAAATAACAGTATCTTAAAATGAACTCGAAAGTGCACCAGGAGCCAGTGGAGGGAGGCCAGAATTGGCGATATGTGCTCCCTCTTTCGAGTCCCTGTTAAAAGGCGAGCAGCAGCATTCTGAACCAACTGGAGACGAGCCAGTGTAGAACGAGCAAGACCAAAATAGAGCGCGTTACAGTAATCCAGCTTAGATGTAATAAAGGCATGGATTACTGTCTCAAAATGCTGCCGCTCGAGAATGGGCTTCACCTTCGCCAGCTTCCTTAGGTGAAAGATGCTGGACTTAACCACCGCGCATATTTGGCGATCTATACAGCACGTTCTAGAGATGCGGTCGCAAACTGGCAGTTAATAAAGTTATGTTTTCTTATTGCCCCGAAAGTTGATGTCGCGGTAAATTATTACGGTTGGTGAGAGCTCTTGAACTGAATGAAAATGTATTTTAAGAAGAGAAGGACACAAAGAGCTGGAGTAACTCAGCGGGTCAGGCAGCATTTCTGGCGAGCATGGATAGTTCACATAGTGCTGGAGTAACTCAGCGGGTCAGACAGCATCTTTGGAGAACGTGGACTAGTACAAAGTGCTGGAGTAACTCAGCGGGTCAGACAGCATCTCTGTGGAGAACGTGGACTAGTACAAAGTGCTGGAGTAACTCAGCGGGTCAGACAGCATCTCTGTGGAGAACGTGGACAGGTACACAATGCTGGAGTAACTCAGCGACCAGGCCGCATCACTGGAGAACGTGGACAGGTACAAAGTGCTGGAGTAACTCAGCGGGTCAGGCAGCATCTCTGGAGAGAAGGATTGGGTGACGTTTCGGGTAGAAACCTTTCTTCAGTCAGCATCTGCAGTTCTTTCCTGCACATTCTTCAGACTGACGGAGGGAGGGGAGCTGAAAATGAGTGACGCAGAGGAGCAAACCCCTGGCAAGTGACGGGTGAATACAGGAGAGAGGTTTGATTAGCAGATAGGTGTAGCAAGCGAGAAAGTATGGAGGTGAAAACGAGACAAAAGGACACCAGTTGACGGGAGGGGATAGTAGAAATGTGGGGTTGAAGGGAGGGATATGATTAGAACGGCAGGGGAGGGGGAAGATCGGGGACAAAAGAGAAGCTCAGAGATGGGCTAAATGGGTGGCGAGCGTTCGATGGGATGGAACGCAAAATGGTAGGCTATGTATCAACTCAGCTGTAATTTCTACATGGTGAAACCAAAAATGTATAAAAATTGACTTTATTAAAATCTGCCAATGTGCACTTTAACCACATGTGATTTTTTTTACTATTACACATCTCAAACTGTGGAGTCAGTGCCAAACAAATAAATGATAGGTCTTTGTCCCAAACATTATGGAGGGCACTGTACAATATCCAGCAAACGAGGTTCGAAGTGGGTGCAGCGGTAGAGTTGCTGCCTTACAGTGCTTGTAGCGCCAGACACTCGGATTCGATCCTGACTACGAGTACTGTATGTACGGAGTTTGTACTTTCTCCCCGTTGGAACCGCATGCAGTTTCTCTGAGATCTTCAGTTTCCTTCCACATTCCAACGACGTAGGTAAATAAGCTAGGTGAATGTAAACAATGTCCCAAATGTGTGTAGGATATTGTTAATATAGGGGGGTCGCTGGAAGGCGGTGTGCCGAAATGACTGTTTCCGCCTTGTATCTCTAAACTAATCTAAACCAAGAGCAGGTTGCAAGGGAAGCGACGGTTTGGGCGAGAAGAGATGAGCAAACTTTGGAGTTTGGTCGAGGATGGTCTCTCGGGTAAGCGGAAGGAGGTGGCGAAGGGAAAATGCGACACCTGCTGGGATGACGTTGAAGGCGATGTGAATGTTGGGGAATACTGTGTTGGACAGGTAGACAAGGGGTGCAAATGGTCAGAACCAGTGGGACTTTATCCTTGTACCGTTTGTGGTAGGTACATAGGGGTTTAGGGCTCGCTAGAATTTAGATGATTGAGGGGGAATCTTATAGAAACTTGCAAAATTCTTAAGGGGTTGGACAGGTTAGATGCAGGAAGATTATTCCCGATGTTAGGGAAGTCCAGAACAAGGGGTCACACAGTTTAAGGATAAGGGGGGAATCCTTTAGGACCGAGATGAGAAAACCATTTTTCACACAGAGAGTAGTGAATCTCTGGAATTCTCTGCCGCAGAGGGTAGTCGATGCCACAGTTCATTGGCTATATTTAAGAGGGAGTTAGATGTGGCCCTTGTGGCTAAAGGTATGAGGGGGTATGGAGAGAAGGCAGGTACGGGATACTGAGTTGGATGATCAGCCATGATCATATTGAATGGCGGTGCAGGCTCGAAGGGCCGAATGGCCTATTCCTGCACCTATTTTCTATGTGCCTATTTTTCTATCCATGAACAGGAAAGAGGACACCTCGGATTTCCCAGAGTAGGTGTCTTCATCTTGGAAGCTGAAGGAGAAATTGACATGATAGGGTGGAGTCCTTGCAAGAAGTAATGTTGGAAGAGATGTAGTCAAGAGAGATGTGAGAGTCAGAGGGCATGTAGTAGTTGTCAGTCGATGGTCTGTCTTCTCTGTGATAGGGAAATGGAAGAGCGGTTTAGTTCAGTTTAAATTTAGTTTAGAGATACAGCGCGGAAACAGGCTCAAGATTCAAGATTCAAGATTCAAGATTCAATTTATTTGTCATTTGGACCCCTTGAGGTCCAAACGAAATGACGTTTCTGCAGCGAAATGACGTTTCTGCAGCCATACATTACAAACAAATAGACCCAAGACACAACATAATTTACATAATCATCCATCACATCGCTGTGATGGAAGGCCAAAAAAAAAAAATTATCGCTCTCCCCCTCTCTCTCCCTTCTCTCTCTCTCTCCTCTCCTCCTCTCTCTCTCCCCCCTCTATCCATCCATCTCTCTCTCTCTCTCTCCTCCTTTCTCTATCTATCTATCTATCTATCTATCTATCTATCTCTCTCTCTATCTATCTACTCTCTCCTTCTCTCTCTCTCACCTGCTCCCCCTGTCTGTCTGATCTATCTCTGTTCTCACTCGCCCTCTCTGAAGAAACTGCCATATCTAATCGCTCTTTCTCTCGCTGGATTTCTATCGCTCTCTCTCTCTCTGTTCTAATCCTCTCCCCTCTCCTCTATCTATCTATCTGTCTATCTGTCTATCTATCTATCTATCTATCTCTCTCTCTATCTATCTATCTATCTATCTATCTTTATCTATCTATCTATCTATCTATCTATCTATCTATCTATCTATCTATCTATCTATCTATCTCTATTTATATCTATCTATCTATCTATCTATCTATCTATCTATCTATCTATCTATCTATCTATCTATCTATCTATCTATCTATCTATCTATCTATCTGGATCTACTATCTATCTATCTATCTCTCATCTATCTATCTATCCCATCTCAATCACTGGCGCAGATGTGAATGTCTGGAGGGCTATCCGACTCTATCTATCAATCTATCCATCCGCCCTGGCCCTCATTTTCCCGCCTTACCCTGGATACAATACAAGTACAATACAATGCAAACTGTTGGAAGAACCCTTAGCTCATTGTACCTTTATTCCCTCACACTATAAACATATTTATCCTTTCAACTCTGCCTTTACTAATAAATACTGTATCCTTAACTCACAGAACCCTTAACTAACTGAACCCTTAACCTGAAAGCAGAAATACAAACATGGGGTTGCACCCAATCAGCTGCTTCCTCTGGTCCTCTTCCACCTTCCACCAGACTCCTTCTCTGGAAGTGAGATATATTTGGATGCAACGCTGCATATTTTGGTAACTCCTCCTCTCACCAACGGCACCCCGGGCCTCTGTGAACGTAAGCCCCGCGCTCGATTTTTAAACTCACCGCCCAGATAAATCCTCCTCTCACCAACGGCTCCCCGGGCCTCTGCCAAAATTAATTAAACACTGCAAAATGATGAAGGCTGAGACAATTACAGTGTCAATGGTTAGAATCGTAGATTGACTGAGAGATGCTGCACGCTCACAGCCTCTGCGCTCATCGAGACCGCGCGGAGCATCAAACTGCTACCTACACTAATCTGATATCATTTGCATTCTCCGTATAGTCTATTACCCACATAATCACACCACGCCCGCGATTAAAAATTCAGTAGGACACTCGGGAGGAATTTACAGTGTGCGCTCCACCGCTTCATTGAAATATGGGAGGTGCCAGAAAAAAACGGGCTAAACCTACGTGGTTAGCATGAGAAAGCACAAATTCCGCATTCAACGGGCACGATCAGGCAGAGGAGAGGACCAAGTGCAGGAGTAACACAGTGGGTTAGGCAGCATCGACGGAGAAAATGTATAGGTGACCTTGCATGTCCATAATCTTCTGCTGACTGATTGTGGGTGGGCTGCAATGAAAGCAAGCAAAACCAGGACAAACCAGGGCCTGTAACACTTTACCTCAATAAGGTGTCTTCTTGAAAGGCCACGGCTAGTGACTGTGTGATCCCAAGAGGGACTCGTCGTTGTTAGCGGAGAACTGGTTAACCGACTTTAAATGGAGGGGGGAAGTTTTACCGCTGGGTTATAGTGAAACGAAACATGAGGTGTTGCTGCCGCACCTGCGCGTGGCCTCACTTTGTTAATTGAGCTCTGTAAAGACCTCACCTCTGGGGGTGCGCTCTTCAATTGCCTACTGCGATGTGGTCGGATTTACCGTAGTGAGGGCGAGGGATAGAGCGATAGGCATCCTTGATGGTTGTGTAGCATTGGTCGAGGGTGCTTGGTCCTCTAGTGCAGCTGGAGATTTGTTGAAGGAAGTTTGGGGGAGATTTCATGAGGTTTGCTTTATTGCAATACCTGGCTATGGTGTTAAATGCCTCAGGGTGAGAAGTATGGTGTTTACTGTACCTGCTATTGCTGCGAACCTGCGCTGGAACCGGGGATTCCATCACAGACGGCAGCTCTATCTCCGTTACGAACGGGGTTCCCTCAACGCCGGCAGCTCCAGCCCCGTTTTTCCTGGAAGACCCCGTCGGCTCTGGAGGTGATCGCGGAGTTTCCAGGCGCAGTCCCTGCGTTCCTCTGTCGGCTCGGGTGCTTTCCAGCGAGCGTGGGAACGTTTAAATTCCGGGGTCCTCGCAGCTGCGGGAGATCGCGAAATCGCAAGAGCGTAGAGGTGCCCAAGCAGCTTGTCTGATACGGTGCCGATTTCTGCAGTTTTCCTAATCCAGGTGAGTTGGTGGGAGTTGTAGGTAACTCTTTTCTGTTCTGATCCTTTGCAAAAGTCGCCGCAGCAGGCGCCATATTGGAAGAGAGAAATATTCTAGAATCCAAGACGGTTAGTGGTAATGCAGCAAAATAAAATGAATACGTCAAACGGATCTGATTTCCGACTGTTTGCACCTGCAACGATTATTCACTACCCAAGTCGAATAAGGACAGACATTAGTTTAAACCAATTCTGTTTAAGGCAAACACGCGAGAGCACACACTGGTGTCTCAGGTATTTGGCATGTGTTTCCATTGTCATCTACTGGTTTATATATAAACGGAAGAGAAATTCAGGCGGTAATAAATGATGACTGTAATATGTTATTTTTCCATGCACCGGGACAACGTTTCAATTGAATTAGGACTCTTTCCATTCGAAACCAAACAAATTCCATTGGTATTTCCCGGATGACGATCTAGAATGACAACTTATCCCTTCATACACTCCATGGTGTCATCGATTCAAGGCAAAATTAAATATTTCACCTCTTATGGATAGAAAATTGACTTCATGGAATGAAGCAGAGGGTTATGGTGGAAGATTGCTTCTTGAACTGGAGGCCTGTGATTAGTCGTGTGCCTCGTGGTTCGGTGTTGGGCCCATTACTCTTTGTCATCTATATCGATGATTTGGATGATAACATACATGGCAAGATTAGCAAGTTTGCTGATGATGCAAACGTGGGAAGTTTTACAGATAGTGAAAATGGTTGGGCCAGATAGGCTGCATCCCAGAGTACTTAAGGAAGTAGCTCCAGAAATAGTGGATGCATTAGTAATAATCTTTCAAAACTCTTTAGATTCTGGAGTAGTTCCAGAGGATTGGCGGGTAGCAAACGTAACCCCACTTTTTAAGAAGGGAGGGAGAGAGAAAACGGGGAATTACAGACCAGTTAGTCTGACATCGGTAGTGGGGAAACTGCTAGAGTCAGTTATTAAAGATGGGATAGCAGCACATTTGGAAAGTGGTGAAATCATTGGACAAAGTCAGCATGGATTTACGAAAGGTAAATCATGTCTGACGAATCTTATAGAATTTTTCGAGGATGTAACTAGTAGCGTGGATAGGGGAGAACCGGTGGATGTGGTGTACTTGGACTTCCAGAAGGCTTTCCACAAGGTCCCACATAAGAGATTAGTATACAAACTTAAAGCACACGGCATTGGGAGTTCAGTATTGATGTGGATAGAGAACTGTCTGGCAAACAGGAAGCAATGAGTAGGAGTAAACAGGTCCTTTTCACAATGGCAGGCAGTGACTAGTGGGGTACCGCAAGGCTCAGTGCTGGGACCCCAGCTATTTACAATATATATTAATGATCTGGATGAGGGAATTGAAGGCAATATCTCCAAGTTTGCGGATGACACTAAGCTGGGGGGGCAGTGTTAGCTGTGAGGAGGATGCTAGGAGTCTGCAAGGTGACTTGGATAAGCTGGGAGAGTGGGCAAATGTTTGGCAGATGCAGTATAATGTGGATAAATGTGAGGTTATCCATTTTGGTGGCAAAAACGGGAAAGCAGTCTATTATCTAAATGGTGGCCGATTGGGAAATGGGGAGATGCAGCGAGACC